>NC_047032.1:4909633-5167133 GCF_902652985.1 Pecten maximus | reverse complement strand
CTTCCTGTTTGATGTCGGCTCCAAACGCTGTAGATTACTGAAGACGACTCCTGATACGTCATATGTTACAGTGGATCTGGCCGGAGTTTGGTATTTTACGATAATAACACAGTAAATACATTTATTCAACTGCTAGTTGACATCATTTCAGTCAACAAGGATTGGAATTTCTTTGGTATGTTTACAATTCACATGTAAGATGTTCCTATTTGATATAATGAATGGTGCACTTGAGAATTTAAGTAATTAAGATGTTTGTCACATGTCTTAGAATCCTTGTTATCCTTTCTATTGTCACATGTCCTAGAATCCTTGTTATCCTTTCTATTGTCACATGTCCTAGAATCCTTGTTATCCTTTCTATTGTCACATGTCCTGACTCCTTGTTATCCTTTCTATTGTCACATGTCCTAGAATCCTTGTTATCCTTTCTATTGTCACATGTCCTAGAATCCTTGTTATCCTTTCTATTGTCACATGTCCTAGAATCCTTGTTATCCTTTCTATTGTCACATGTCCTAGAATCCTTGTTATCCTTTCTATTGTCACATGTCCTAGAATCCTTGTTATCCTTTCTATTGTCACATGTCCTAGAATCCTTGTTATCCTTTCTATTGTCACATGTCCTAGAATCCTTGTTATCCTTTCTATTGTCACATGTCATAGAATCCTTGTTATCCTTTCTAATGTCACATAGTTTGCTGTAATATTTCAAAACCGCATATTAAAGAGTTATTCGAAAATCTGATTTCGCTTTTTTTGTTGATGACAGTTTCGTTCCACGGATACAATGTAGAGGTCCCATTCCGTCAAAATATCAAATCATAGTACTTCATAAATATTCTTTTATCCCATAACTACGCTTGTTTCACAGCTGATATGGCTCGTGATTAAATTCGTAACAGTATATAATTGTTTTTGTTTAAATACGCGGTGTGTAACCACTTTCAAAGTCTCGTTTCTGACCCCATACAAATCCGATAGGCCAACCTCTGACCTTTGACCACGGACTACTTTTATCATGATTTTTGTTATCGTCTATCAAAATAAAGCCTCGACATAACCGCGTTTGTTCGATTAGCTGGCTGTCAACATTGGCGTGACTGCTTAAGAGGGATGTCGTTAAGGAAAGGTAGAATAATTTGAAGATCTGAGTAGTATGAAATAGAATTTGATGATGGTAACGGACTGCGACATCGCATTGACGACAAAATGTTTGAATCACGGTCCGCAGTCGTATTTATTTGAATGAAATGGTCGCTACTTCTAACAGAGGCCAATGTCTCGGGCTTCACTTCCCCTGGCGGTCTAACGTCATAGGACCCCTTTTGGTACAGGACCCCTTTTGGTACAAAATAAAGAAAAAACGCTCCAAAATTCTCGCACGTTTATTCTGTCGGTTTTTGCTGTTGTGACGTCATAATGTAAATAAAAACGTACATTTCAACGTGATTTTTGTGGCATGCAGCGATCAAGGTTTTCTTGCAGAACATATTGAAATGGGTAAGTTGTGAGAAAATGACAAGAGAGTGTGTGGGGGGGTAATTCGACGATTGTTTTAAATTACCTTAACATGCGTTGTACGACTCAACAGACATGTAGTGATCGGTGACTTGTATGTGTATACATGTGTGGGTGGTGTGCGAGCTTGACTGTGTGAAGCGTCTGAGGGACCCCGCGCATGCGTAGGAGACATTCGGGTGACAGACCTGCAGACAACTGACAGCTAGCACGGAGCAGAGCGCTATAGATCTACCTACTAGACTATCTACTAAACCGCCTATTTACCCAAGTTCAAGTACTAGGTAAGTGCTTCAATGGTGTCAGAAGTGCTTGAGCTACGCCAGGACGGGTTATATTGAATTTTTAATTCATATTTCTCACTTTACAAAAGTCAGAATTGTGTCGGTAGTGTTGCACGATTTTTCGTGTGTACATTCTGACAAACGGCGGGAAAGATAAAACTTTCTAAGTTTTATGTCCGTGAGAGTTCTGTATACAATTTAAATTGATTTTTAATTGATTTATATTGAATGTTCATGCAGATTTACTTCCTTGTTATATGTTTTTTGTAATAAAACAACTTTAGCGACCTTTAATTTGTTGTTTACGGTCCAGTGTAAACATTGACACTTCGTGGGAATAAGCTATATTTCTACAATGCCGTTTAAAATAAATTACGCTACGGAGGAGGAGATGATACAATGCCTACCAAGGATTGGAATCAAAAGGGCGAGAAGGTTGGTGTACTTGAGGGAAACAGAGGGGGCAATAACCTCTGATACTTTAAGTAGAGTTCTGAAGGCAGACCCCAGTCAGGACCTTTTAAATCTTATAGATTTTGAGGTAAGGCCAGCTACATTACAGGTCCCCGGGGCGGGATTTATAGATCGCTGGAATCCCTTGGGCCCTACATCTGTCCCTATGTTACAACCGGATGTTGGAACAGAAATTTTGACCCCGGAAAAAATCAACCAGAACATAATGAGGCCAGACAGCAGTATGTTCTCAGATTTGGTTAGGGGTGCGAGGCAGGGAATGGAAACAGGGTCACCGGGTGCAAAATGTAAACCCAATGAGGATAAGGGTTATAGCTGGGAAAGGACGGGATGGACGTTTGATTCGAAACTACGACCTTCTCACACAGAAACATCAAAAACAACAAGACTGTTTAACAAGGACTGTCTACTTAAGGATTCCTCGTTGTCATCGGGAGAGAGCAGTGTTGCAGATTTGGAGAGGAGATTATCGAATCTGCGTATGTCAACTGACAATAATTTGATTTTTAATCAAACTAAGCAGGAGCCTCCATCCAGGTCTGACAGGAGTCTCAAACAGGAGCCATTCTCAGCATCTTTATTCAAGTCTGCTGAGGAAATAAAAAAGCAACTGATTGAGCAGCATGCTCAACAATTAGCATTAATTTCGCGGTTGGAGCATGCAGCATCTGGATCTCTGTCTAGGACAACAAAGCGGTCTTATAGATCACTTAAGCAGGAGGATGTCAACAAAGAAAAAGGACATACTGATTTATCTGCTAGGCCTTCTAGGTCTATTAATAAGGGTAAGTCTGATGTAAAACCTACACTGTCCATTTCTAGGATGTCCATGGAATCCGGTATGCAGGGTCAGACAGATCGGTGTTGTACATCAGCATCTGTCGACACCAGGTCCCCGTCTCACACAAGGTCACTGAAGGGTCATAGAGGTGACCGATACTCTAGACACCGTCGCCAGTCACCTAGGACTACAACCTCGCATGGTAAGTCTGACATCCAGGATTCGCGTACGCGTAAAGGTTCCAGAGACTCTAGGTCTTCTCGATCAGAGTTCAAGGTCACGCGCGCGAAAGGGTCAAGGTCGGACAAACACCAAAGGTCGCGATCGAGTTCATCAAGCTCGTCCTCGCCAGAGGGGAGGTACTTATCTGACAAACGTCAGCATAAGAAAAACAAATCCTCTAAATCGCGATATCACAAAAGTAAGCGCGAGGGAAAAAAGTCAAAATTATACTTTAGTTCTTCGAATGATTCCTCTAACAGCAGTTCTGAGGAAGGAAGTCTGGAGCGGTTTTCTAAATCGCGAAGGGGTAACCCTACAAAGTTACCCAAAAACCTAAAGTATGATGGGAAAACAAACTGGCTGTCCTTCAAACAGAAGTTTGAGAGCTTCAGGTCTGTTCTACGGTGGTCAGATACTGAGAGCAGAGATTATCTTATCTGGAGCCTCGATGGTAAAGCCTTGGACTTCATAACCACCAGTATGGGTACTGCCGGCTCATATAGAAGTATAATGAAGAGGCTAGAAGGACGATTTGGTGCGAAGGAGCTGAAGGAAACCTCTAAAGCTAAGTTTCAGCAAGCCCAACAGAAGCAGGATGAATCACTGGAAGACTGGGCTGATAGAGTGATGACTTTGGCTACACCAGCATTTAGAGATTTGCCAGACAAGTATGCTCATCGGGAGGCAATCTCGAAATTTTGTCAGGGTTGTGTGGACAAAGAGGCAGGGAAGCACGCTTGTTTTGCTAACCCTGGAACCATGGAGGCGGCCCTGGACAAAGTAAAACAGCACCAATACATCACTCAGGCTGTGGACGGCAAGTCTAAAAAGAAGGCAAAAGATGAAGTTACCATCAATGCCGTGGAGTCCCTGTCGCAGGCCAAGGTAGAAACAATGATAGAGAAGGCTCTAAGTCGTTTCACCGACAAATTCACCAAGGCTAAGGAGGATAAGAAGGAGAAGACAACAAAATCATCTTCTAACAGCGCCTGTTTCTTTTGTAAGAAAACTGGTCATTTCAAGAAAGATTGCGAAAAATATAAGAAATGGCTGCAAAAGAAAAAGGATGGGGATACAGATAACTCCACACCCGATTTAAACACCAAAGGTTCAGGTGTGTAGGCCAAACCCCTGAGCCAGGACAAGATGGCCGTCCAAAAGGAACAGAGTCTTCTAGACTCTCTCAGCCAGAAAAACCTGCTGTTGTGGCGTTGCACGCACTTCAGGCTACGGAGGTTTGTGGGACTTTTAGTCCCAATTCAAGTACTGGGACACCTCGTCCCACTAAGGATTATGGGACAACCCGTCTCATTAAGGATAATGGGACTTTTAGTTCCAATTCAAGTATTGGGACACTAGGTCCCACTAGGGATTATGGGACACCCCGTCCTACTAAGGATAATGGGACTTATAGTCACAATTTAAGTATTGGGACACCCCGTCCTACTAAGGATAATGGGACTTTTAGTCACAATTTAGGTATTGGGACAGGGTCCCGTCCCGATAAGAACACTGGGACACTTAGTTGTAATAAGGACATTAGGTGTAACGGATCAAACAAGGACCATGGGACTTCTAGTCTCAAACAGGATACAGCTTCAGAGGTGGAGATAGTACAGGTATTTAGGGTACGTCCAGGATCATCATCCATACCGATAATCGTCGGGGACGTCCCAATCACAGCAAGGATGGACTCTGGAGCAGAGATAACTATTCTGTCAATAGCAATATATGATAGACTGGAAAAAAAACCACGCAAGGTGAAGGATGCTATCATGTATATGGCGGACCAGGATTCAGCTATGAACGGCTTCATTACTAAACCTATCTGTATGAGACTAGGGAATCATTCATTCCAACACCGAGTTTATGTAGCACCAATAAACGAGGAAATGTTGTTGGGTCATGATCTTCTTCACCACTGGGGAGCGATTCATGACATGCAGACAGACACACTCATTCTAGAGGATGAACGGATTCCTATCTCTACAAAATTTAGAGATGATAAGCCTGTAGTCGCCAGAGTCACAACTACCAGACGAATTGTTGTACCTCCTAACTCTGTAGTAAGAGTGTTGGGGAAAATGGATTGTCCGTTGAATGACTACTTTATTGAATCTTTCAACGATCTTGGGTTATCCGTCCCCCGTACGGTGCGGAATTCCAATACAGCTCCTGTAGTATGTTTAGTCAACCCAAGCAACAACTTTAAAACAGTTAAGCAGGGACAAATCATTGCTAATGCATATGAAGTGGACAAGATACTTCAGGAACCCCATACCCAATCAGTGAGTATCCATAGCAGAAATTCTGATCCAGAGGCAACTAATGTGGACAGGAAGTTCAGCAAAGAGGCAACTAATGTGGACCCAGAACTGGTCAAGGGGATTTCTAATCCCGAAGTCCATGAGGTATTACTACCGAACACGGTGATACAGGAGTTACCGTCTCATTTGAGGACCGTATTTGAGGACTCCATCAAGCATCTTACAGCAGATCAAGCTACACAACTAAAGTGCCTGCTGGGCAACTACAGCGAAGTGTTTGCGGAAGCTGATTTTGACTTGGGGAGTTTTACGGAAATCGAACATCAGATTGACACAGGGGATGCTAAACCGATTAAACAGAGAATGCGGCGTACTCCAGCCTGTTTTGTAGGGGAAGAAGAGGCACATCTTAAAAAGATGGTGGACGCCGGTGTCATACAGGAATCTGTTTCGGAATGGGCGTCAGCACCCGTTTTGATAAGAAAACGGGATGGGTCAGTTCGTTGGTGTATAGATTATCGGGCATTGAATGATGTTACCGTTAAGGACACATTTCCTTTACCCCTGGTGGAGGATTGTTTAGACACCCTGGCAGGTAGTGTTTGGTTTTCTAAACTAGACGCTAATTCTGCCTACTGGCAGGTAAAGATCAGCGAACCAGACCGTAAGAAGACAGCATTTTTGACAAAGTATGGGCTGTTTGAACACGTTAGGATGGGATTTGGATTAACAAATGCACCAGCCACATTCTCTCGTGTCGTCAATCTGATACTTAGGGGACTAACTTGGAAAACCGTGTTGGCCTTTTTGGACGACATTTTGGTTTTAGGTAGTAGCTTTGAGGATCATCTGAGGAATCTCTCGCAGGCATTAGAACGTTTCAGGACCTATGGTATGAAACTTAAGCCAAGGAAATGTCTATTCTTCCAACCGGAAGTAGAATTCTTAGGAAGGATGGTCAGTTCAAATCAAATTGCAGTAGCTGACAAGGACACAAGTGCTGTAAGAAACTGGCCAACTCCAACTTGCAGTAAGGATGTTGAAAGGTTTCTTGGGTTTGTAAACTACCATAGAACGTTCATAAAGGACTTAGCGGAAATTGCACACCCTCTCTATGGATTAACCGGAAAGAATAAATTCATGTGGGTGATAAGTCATCAGGAGGCCTTTGAGAGACTAAAAGAAATTCTCATGCAACCACCAGTATTGGCTCTACCCAATAATACGGATCATTTTATCCTGGACACTGATGCTTCAGACGTCGCTATTGGGGGAGTACTAAGTCAAGTGCAAGGAAATGAGGAGAAAGTAATTGCTTTTAGCAGTTTTTCTCTAACAGCAGAACAGAAAAATTACTGCACCACACGTAAGGAGTTGTTGAGCATAGTCAGGTTCACTCGACAGTTTAAACACTACCTATTAGGTAAACAGTTTACCGTCCGGACAGATCATTCAAGTCTTACTTGGCTCTTACGGTTTAAGGAACCACAGGGACAACTGGCACGATGGATGGAGGAGCTTGCACAGTATCACATGATCGTCAAGCATAGGTCAGGAGTTAAGCACGGAAATGCGGATGCACTCTCACGAGTTCCGGACAGTCTTACTCCGTGTCCATCATATGTGGCAGGCATAAAGCCTGAAATGTTACCATGTGGAGGATGCCGTTACTGCAGAAGAGCTGACCGGCAATGGGGAGAATTTACCCAGGAAGTGGACGAAGCAATTGGTCTGTCCATGCAGTCGCAGGCGGGAAGGTCCGTACTTTATCCGGAGGGTGCGGAAATTATCTCTCATCAGGATGCACGTGGCAAACCGGTTATGGATAAAGTGGCTACCGTGCGTAGAGATAAACGAGTGGATCTTCTGGATGTTTCAACCAGACCAAGGGACTGTAGGAAAGGAAACCAAGGGGTTACTACAGATAAAGGGTCTAGTGTGGTGAAAGGTACCTTGCACTCGAATACATCAGTGGCAACAGTAGATCTGAGTTGTTTTCTAAACAACATATCAGACAGTCACTTGGGACTTAATGACGATGGTTCTAGCTTTGATATTGAACTTCAGAATAGCACTTTGCATGTTCAAACATGTATTGTTAGATTAGCGAAAGAGGCTACAGTGGAGGAGCCATCTTGTTGGGGTTTCACATGTCGTGACCTCCAAATGGAGCAGGAAAAGGATCAGGACTTGAAGTTCATCAGGGAATATCTGAAGGATGGAACAAAACCCGGAGAGGGTGAATTATTTTCATCATCTCCAGCTGGAAAGTACTACTGGATAAACAAGGAACTTTTCAAGCTTAAGGATGAGGTTTTGTATAGGAAAAAGCTAGACACTCAGGATTTGGAACTTGTAGTTCCTACGTCATTACAGGAAAGGACAATGCAGTGGCACCACGACATTCCGTCATCGGGACATCAGGGAGTAGCCCGGACTAAGGCAAAAATTAAGGAAAAATTCTTCTGGGTACACCTTGCACGGGATGTGGAGTCTTATGTCTTGTCATGCGACACCTGTAACCGTAATAAAAAGAACAAATGTTACGGGAAGGTCCCACTAACAGAATACCAGGCAGGTGCACCAATGGAACGGGTGCATATAGACTTCTTGGGTCCCCTACCCAAGACCTCCAACGGAAATCAACACTGTCTAATGATGGTTGATCAATTTACCAAGTGGGTAGAATGTGTTCCATTACCATCTCAAAAGGCTGAGGTTACTGCGAAAGCCGCTATCGACGAGTTCTTCTCGCGGTTTGGTTATCCATTCAAGTTGTTTTCGGACCAGGGGCGCAACTTTGAGAGCAAATTGTTTGAGGCTCTCTGTAAAGCGTTGCAGATCCATAAGGCTAGGACAACGCCGTACAGACCCTCGTCAAACGGACAAGTAGAGCGGTATAATCGTACCTTGATGGACGCCGTACGTTGCTTTCTAAGCAAAAATCAGAACCGATGGGATGAACATTTACAGCAGATTGCGGGAGCGATACGGTCATCTGTAAACCGTAGTACAGGATTTACGCCTAACATGTTAATGTTGGGAAGGGAGGTAAATGTTCCAGCACATCTTATGTTTCCCAATACATTGGTTAAGGCGGAGGACACAGATGAATATGTTTCTGAATTGACAAGGAACATTGAGCAAGCCCACCGGGTAGCTAGGGAAAACCTCAGGTCGTCGCTTAAGCGAATGAAGCGAAACTACGATTTGAGAGTTTTACTGAGGCCATACACAGAAGGGGATATAGTCTATCTTTTAGATACAGCGGTTACCAAAGGTAAGTGCAGGAAACTATGCTCTCCATGGAAGGGTCCTGGGATCATCATAAAGAAGATTACGCCATATCTCTACAGAGTTAAACTGAGGAACTCGATGTTCGTGGCTAATCATGACAGGATGATGCCTTGTAGGGACAGAAAGATACCAGCATGGATTACAGCATACAAAGCACAACCTGTGGGAGATAACAACCCCGCTAGGGATCTTGAGGAAGATACAGAGGAATACTGTATCTGTAGGCAGCCATGGACCGGTCAATTTATGATCCAGTGTGATCATTGCTCGGAATGGTTTCATGGATCCTGTGTCAATATCACGGCTACAGATGCGTTGGACATTGACCGGTACAAATGTAAAACGTGCTGTGAGATTTAGGATGAGGATATGCTTTTCTGTGTTTCAGATATGGCCGACACATTTGATGTTGAGGTTGACGGACTTTTAGCCCGTGGTCTCTACCATCCCTCTGCGAGGGACTTGGCGGAGAGACTAGCCTTGGCATTGCCTCGCCAGCAGGAAAGGTTGGAGGACCTGCTACGAAGGATGGCGTTACTGGTATGGGACAAGCTGGACCATGCCAGTGGAAAGAAGAGCCAGAAGTACCGCCGCTGGCTCATGGATTTGGCAAAGGCTCTGGACACCCTTCAGATGGTAGACAGGAACTGGATTCAGCGAAATGTATGGGAGCTCCCATGCAAATCGGCCAAGCCCGTTCAAGATCACCATACTGGGGATATGACGCGGGATATCCGATTGGCAGATAATCCAGCATTAGAGTGCCATCGGGAGGATGTAGGTGGGGGAACAAAGGACCAGGAGGAAGTACTGGATCTGTTGGAAGAGAGCCCAATGGAGGTTAGCCTTTCTATTCCGGAGGCTTCAGCACCTTCACCGGAGACCAGGAAGACTCTCTCTCTTTCTCCAGACCCACCAATACTGATGGTAGCACTACCCAAGTGGTCCCCCATCAAGGCCCCGAGGAGATTGTCACGTCCAGAAAAGACCTCAAGGACTTCTAGCCCGCGAGGAACACTCGAAAGCTTGGAAGCGTCTGGAACTTCTAGTTCCCAGGATGGATCAACCCAGCTGAAGAGTGTGGTGAGAACTTCTAGTTCTCTGGGGAAAAGGAAATGCGGACCCGTATCTGCGGCGGCAGGAAGTAGCGACAAGAAGGACAAGAGGGGAGGACACCCGGCTACCCAGTCTTCATCTGGAGCGCGAAAGCCAAAAGTGAAGAGGTGTTGGGTTCCCGATTGCCAGGAAGTGAATAGGTACCAGAAACCTCATGCGTTCCGGTGCCATTTACCATCCGTTTTTGACGAGAGGCTACCACCTGCTGACCCAGAGGTCCTTATCATCCGGAAGAAGGCTCTCCAGCAAGCTGGTACATGGTTGTTATCACGTCCATGCTCATGGGAGGATTTGGTGAAGTTTGTCAAGATTCAGCGCCTCTTGACATCTACAGACAACTCCATCATTTCCAGCACACAAGAGGAAGCTATGATAGCCATGTGCCAGCACCTGAAGTTACCAATTCCAAGGGAGTTTCAGTTGGAGCCCATCAACTCTGTTGCAGCACTGCTTCACTGGAAGGCCTTGTTGTTAATAGCAGCAAGGTTGGACACAGAGGAGAGGGAATACTGGAGGGAAATGTTTCCAGCACCACCAGGAATGCTGCCCCAGCGACAGAGGCCTCAGGCGTTCGATGCGCACTTTCACCTGGACAGGACATTGCACTCCATGGGTTTACCCCCACAGGCCAGTCTCCGTGCCATATTTAATGGCACGGAGGTGGAAGAAGATAAGGAGGTAGATGTGGTCGGAACCTGCGCATCGTTCTGCGATCCAGATACGTATCCTAGTGCTGAGCGTCTTTTAGACCTGCCTAGAGATATGGTTGTCGCTGTGGGACTCCATCCGAAGACGAAGTTTCAGAGCTCCCGAAGCATGGATGACTGTTTCCGTCACTTGCGGAAACTAGTCCAGCATGACCGGATAACCGCAGTTGGAGAGGTTGGACTGGACCACAGTGTACCGATGAGGGACTGGCATGACCAAATGGTACACCTAAAGAAGATCCTACCCTTAGTGACGACCAGGCATGTGCTCGTACTTCACTGCCGTGGTATGAGCCATGACAACGGGACTGAGGTGTACATGCTTCTATTGAGTCTCGTGAGACAGGGAGTGTCGCAGGACCAGAGGATATATCTTCATTGTTTCAATGGAGATAGGTATGTCCTGGACCAATGGACTACGGCATTCCCAAACCTCTACTTGGGATTCACCCGACTCGTAACCTCATTCTCTCCACATCAGTCAGAGGCACTTAGGAAGGCGGAAGAGGGACGGATATTGCTGGAGACCGATGCCCCGTACTTTTCAGTTCGGGGGAGACCATGGTCAGCACCAAACCAGCTATACTCCGTAGCAGAATCTGTGGCAGCTGTACTCCAGATGACCCCAGAGCGACTCCTGGAGATCACCACAGCCAACGCCAGGAAACTATTCCGCCAGTAGGTGAACAGCTAGTTTACCAGGATCCCCACAGGACTAGGATTTTTAATCCTACCAGAAGATCCACGTGCCAGTTCCAGTCAGTCCAGTCAGGATTTCTAATCTTGCCTGAGAGTTCCAGTCAGTCCAGTCAGGATTTCTAATCTTGCCTGAGAGTTCCAGTCAGTCCAGTCAGGATTTCTAATCTTGCCTGAGAGTCCAGTCAGTCCAGTCAGGATTTCTAATCTTGTCTGGAAGTTCCAGCTAGGAGTTTCTAACTCTTCCAGTTCAGAGGTTCCATTTGGGGTTTCTAACTCCGTTTAATGGTTCCAGTGGGGTTTCTAACCCTATTCTGCTAATCTGATTATTAGTAGGATTTTCAGATTCCGGTTAGTTCGTCTCAACCTAGAAGTTCAGCTCTACCAACCCAGTGGATTACCCCGGTGCTGCACTCCCCAGGATGGACTAGAGGCTTTCATCATAAGGTTGGGGGGAGTGTAGTGATCGGTGACTTGTATGTGTATACATGTGTGGGTGGTGTGCGAGCTTGACTGTGTGAAGCGTCTGAGGGACCCCGCGCATGCGTAGGAGACATTCGGGTGACAGACCTGCAGACAACTGACAGCTAGCACGGAGCAGAGCGCTATAGATCTACCTACTAGACTATCTACTAAACCGCCTATTTACCCAAGTTCAAGTACTAGGTAAGATTATTTCTAGTAATCTCAGAATTCTTCGTTACCAATCTTTTGCACAACCAACATGTCATATCGGAGCAATAGCATTTTTAAGACCTGCACATAACAATTCATACTTGCCGCTCCGCCATTGTAGTATAACACTGTTACTGCGCATGTCGGAAGGAGATCACTAAAAGACGAGAGCAGGTGCTCTTGCACTGTATTCCGGATTTCACAGGATTCTTTTAGGAGTTACCTCCCTTCACTCACTAAATAGCACTATAATGTATAATATCTTTGTGAAACCAGCAAAGTGAACGATAAAAAAAAGGTTTTCACATCCAGGGCCCGGTGATGATTTGTCATATTATGTTTAGTTGCATTGTCATGCTTAATTCTGAATATGATGGTGTATGCGATATTTACAAAAACGAAAATAATTAGAGACCAGATTGGTGTAGCTATATATAGGTCTAGTTGAAATCAGGTGTTTTGTTACCTTTATATCAACTGCAATATCTCCCAAGTTAATGTTTGAGGGTAATATCTAAAATCGTAGCTAAACACACAATTTTTACAGATTCTTATGTTATTTGAACTTCAGATCAGTTCATGAGAAATCAAGTGTCCCATTTCTTCATAGGTTTTAAAAAAATTCTTATTCTCATTTCCCTCAATAGTTTTAGATTTTATCTATTGATGCAATGAAAAGCGCAGATACAAAACTTAAAGTTTGGTATGAGCTATTTAACTTGAAAGTTATTTTGATGTGTAATTCGGCCACCAGAGCTTTATTTTTTATGGTCAACTGAATTCTACTACCAGATTACATATCTAGCCATATCATATGTTTCTTGCATGATCAGAAATATTCAGCTTAATTTTATTGGTGATTTAAATATGCTGTGTAAAATACTGCAAAAACCAGGTTAACCAAAATACAAAATGACTGCATAATACATGATTTGATAATGGTTATGACCAAAATTCAGTAACTGCTGTTCATGTTGGACAGGTGACCGTTTATGCAAGGTTCATTAAATATAATATTTTACATTAGGACCAAGACAGACTGGTCGCATAATAGAGGTGACCGCTTATTCCAGGTGACCATTCAAGCAGGTTTGACTGTATTATGTGATATTTATCTTGATTTTCTATTACAAATACAACAAGATGAAAACATCCAACAGATATTTTTTAATAAATAAATAACACATTTATTAATTGCAGCAAAATATAAAAAATACAACCAAAGCGACTTTGCTCATGCCTTGGCAGATATCAAAAAAGGAACACCGATCAGAAGAGCAGCAGCGAAACATGATGTACCTCACATGACTTTGCGGAGATATGCCAGAAATCTGAACAAAGGGGGACAACCTCACGTTGTTCTAACCCCTGAGGAAGAGAAGCATCTTGTAATATACATTAAATATTGCGAAGAGAGGTCCTTACCACTTTCTCGAAAAATGATTAAAATGTTCATATCTCAAATAATAAAAAAGTCAGGAAGGAAAAGTGTAATTGGGCCAACTGGTCCATCAAATAAATGGATGAGGAAATTTTTCCGCAGAAATCCTAGCCTACACATGAGGAAGCCTCAGACCATTGATGGTGGACGGGCAAGGATGGCCAACCCCAATGTTATGGCACAGTACTTCACATTATTGAAGGAGACTGTACATAAACTTGGTAAGACTTCTCTCCTCCTTTTCCATATATTGCCTGAGAAAAAAAGAAATACAAATTTGAAGTCCTATCTAATATTTTTTTTATTAAATACAAGTTTCATTCAAGAGTCAATCATATAAAAATAGAACAGTTTCCACAACCATTACAAAACAATATGAAATTTAAAAACCTTAAAGGCTTTCAAATAAAAAATAATTATACAGGGATGGGCTTATTGACAAAACATCATTATAAAATTATTTCAGGAATTGAGGACAAACCCCATCTCATATATAACATGGATGAGACAGGTTTCGGAAAGGGGTCAGTGGCACAAGATAAAGTATGTGTTACAAATAGAGGTGCCTATACGAAACAAGTCACAACAACTAACCATACAACAGCTACAATTTGTGTGTCCGCTGATGGGAGAGTTCTTCCTTCCTTCATAATCTTCGAAAAGTCGTTTCCTGGTGGGACCTACAGAGATGGTATGTGTACTGACCACATTGAAAACTTCATTTTAGAATATAATTTTACAAATGCAAGTACATCTATTCTTTTAGCTTGACATAGTTCTTAAACAAATTATGGGTTTTTTCAAATCACTTTTTGATTAATCATTGTTTTGGTTTTAATTTTTAAATTTCATTTATTTGAAAAAAAATTACTGCTTCAATTTAAATTACTTACATTTTTGTTTATTCACAGGAATACCTCAAGAATGGCTTTTCGGAACTTCCACAAATGGGTACATGGATGCTGATTTGTTTGAGAAGTGGTTTGACAAGGTATTCCTAAAACACGCATCCAAGCAGAGACCCTTACTACTGATCATGGATAACCACGAGAGTCATCTTTCACTCAACATCATTGAGAAGGCCAGAGAAAATAGGGTCGAGTTGTTGTGCCTGCCTCCACACACAACACACATATTGCAGCCCCTGGATGTGGCCTTATTCCGGCCACTCAAAAAACAGTTTTCTGATTTGTCAGTCAGTTTGGGATATGCAAATCCTCATTTGATGATTGGAAAGGGGAGGTAACCTTCAAAAATCTGTGTGAAATGCCTGAAATGAAATTAAAGTAATTTAAAGAAAAATACATAAAAAATAAAACAAAAAGAAAATTGCATCGAAAACAGAGAAAATATATGTAGAAACAATCGTGATCTCTATATTCTAAAATGTTAATTCCATTAGGCCTTTCATGTGTGCCTGTCCAAATGTCCGACAGACAGAAAAATTAGAAAGGGAGAGATTTTTTTTATTTTTTTTTTATTATTAATTTTTACCCAATTTCCAGGTTTTCACAGGTCCTGCATTCAGCAGTTGATAGGGTATTCAGCCCACATAATATCAAAACTGCATTCAGGAAATGTGGGATCGTCCCCTTGGATGCAAATGCCATTGACAAAACACGACTCACAGCCTCAGAAGCGGATTACACCTTGCCCATTCCAGGACCAGGGGGAGACAATCCCTGTAATCATGATCCTCTTTGCCACACATGCGGTCAGTTTGTACGAGGACATCCCTTAGTAACTGGAGGCCTGATCCCACAAGAATTGGCAGACATTTTTGTCCCAATCATTGGATCCTCTGGAAATAAACAAAAAAACACAAGGATTGTAACAGAATCCAGGGTTATAACAGGTATGCAGATGAAAAAATCAAATACTGTTTTAATTCATCATGATTAAAAACAAGAAACACATAAACTAGCTTTTTGAATTGGTCATTAAAACTGCTGGAAAATTCTATGCTAATAATTCTTATAATATTTACTTCAACAATCACTTCAGGAAACGAGATTTATTCCCAGTTAAAAGAAAAAGAAAAGGAAAAACGAATTAAAAAAACCACAAAGAAACAGACATCAAAAGAGAAAAGAGTAAGTGCAATTTTGAATTCTTCATTTTTTTTTTTAATCTTTTTTTTGTTAAATTTTTATGCCTTTATCAAAATGTTGTTAATCTGATTATTTAGAGGCTAATTTTTAGCTTTTTTTGACAGATCACATGATGAATACAATAGTAGTTTTTTGATAAATTGATTTTCTTTCTATTTCTAGCAGAAAGCAATTGCACAGACAGAGGAATTTGATTTACCTTTACCAACAATCAAACCACCAAAGAAGAGAAAGTCAAACAGCCGTGTAGTTAACATTGAGGTAATATTATATAGACTTACAATGATTTTGTCAAAGGAATTGCATAGTTTATATATATTCTTTATACTGCTTTTTAAATTTATATTGTTGACTGATACATATACCATTTATATGCATGTAGTGCATGTTACACAATACACACAGTCACATATATACAATTGTCATCAATGTTTATCATATAGAAATTATCATATCATAAATTATACTATAAATATTTTTTACCTACAGGACAACAACGAACTGGCAGATGAGATATATACCTGTCAAGTATGCAATATCAGAGGTCATTGCAATGATGAAGAAGTAGGAATCCTTTGGGTTGGTTGCGATGGTTGTGACCGATGGTTCCACAGGGACTGTCTAAATTACCAAGAACAAACTGATGTTGATTTAAGCTTAATTGTTTCTTCAAACTGGCTTTGTCATCACTGCTCTCCTTCAGATATAATCATTGATGCTGTACCATCTTCAGCTCTTGGCAAGGATCATGTTCAGCCATGTCATGGTGAGCTGGATGTTGATGTTGAGCCATTTTCAACTCTTCATCAGGACAGTGAAATTCCAGAGGGGCAAGGGATGCTTATTTGTCAAGTCTGCATGGTCCACCAATTTGTTTCACCTATTGAGGAAGAGGTATACTGGGCATCATGTTATTACTGCAACAAATCCTACCATGCTAGTTGTTTACCTTCTAGAATTTATCGGGCATATGAAATGAGGAAGTTGTCGGACTCGTCCTGGTGTTGCCAGATGTGCCCTGCAAGATAATCATCAAAATGAACCGATTGTTTTGACAGTGTGTACACTTACCCTACAGCTATGGTGTCTACAGAAGGAGCCAGCAGTCTATTTTTCTCACCATAATAATTGGACACAGAAAAAAAAATTGTGGTTGGATGATATTAAATCAAATGTATGCATGTCAGATTGAGACAGAGACAGAGAGCTTTCATTATATATATATATATGTGTGTGTGTGTGTGTGTGTGTGTGTGTGTGTATTAGAACTGCAGAATCAATTTGAAAATTTGTGATTGGAAGATTAATTTATGCCTGCCAAAGTTAGTGTAATGTTTGTTCCTGCATGTGTGGAATGTCTGTCAAGAGTGACTTGAATTATAATTTGGAATAAATGAATGAATCAATTATAGATATATAAATGAATAATCATTCAGAAAAACAAATGAAAACAAAATTAATTTAATAAACTTTATGTTTATAAGTATAGCCTATTCATCAGTGTTTTTATTATAACTATTCAAATCAAGTACATGCATGTTTTATCCTATCTGACTTCTCAACAAAATTGACTTCAGAATGCCTTTCTGATTATTTATTTATTTTTTTAGAGTGGTGTCAATATAGAAGAATATACATACATCCACATTTTTAACTGCGGTTATACCACTGTATATGTGTTTTGAGTTATATGTCCCAATCGATTACGAAAGAAAACCTCTGTTTTGTGATGGTCTGTCAGCGCGTCCGTTACAGGCTGACAACAGGTGCTCGAGTTGACTCGCTTCAATATTCCGATACTTTGTATTTGATTCAATTTTCATCATCTTTATCAGGCGATACTATATTGCCACCACTTCAAAAGTAATAATCTACACTAGCTGTGAAAATCACTGTACGGCATTCATCACAAAACCAGTAATATTCGTTCAATAAATACCACGTGGCCCCTATTGAAAAAAATACTACGGGAAATGCGGGGCGAGTTTATTTGTATTTTCAGCTGTTGTATTTATATACAAAATGGTGATATTTTCAAAAAACATTCATGCAATAAGTAACAAAACATATCTTACCAACGAAATCAGTCCCATTCTTGATCGTATTTTTGGAAATAACTGAAAAATCGATGTCTTGCCACTTTGTACCAAATGGGGTCCGCGCAGCATGCTCCGGACCGGAAGTTACGTAACACGAGAGAAGCCGGTCTATAAATAACTTCAGTGTACGATTTATTTTTTAAGTGTGCAGTTGGAAGTACTAAAGATAGTCTTTGTAAAATATCATTATTGATTTGATGTACGTATGTGAGTATTAATTGTATAAGAGAAAATGTGTCAAAATTGTACCAAAAGTGGTCCCCTGACGTTATGTAGTTCACGCCGTCGTCATTTCTTACGAATATTGTCGCCAACAGAATAAAACAACATTTTTTAATCATTCCCCTCAAATTCATATCTCAAACCCACAAATATAAAATTCCATTTTGGAACACTTGTTTTCAATAGCAATATGTTTTGATTTAACCAAATCACCATTTATATATGGATCTATAAAGAAGTTTTCCCTGCAATTGTCAACATGGGAGATTGATTTTTGCTAAATCTGTTGACACATAAAAACGATTAATTTTGGTGTCTTTTAAAACTGATAATACACACAAATTAACATTGAAGTAGATAATAAATGAAATTGTAAGGGTTTGGAGTGAGTGCCATTTCAGTTCCCTTTCCAGTTATGACTTGACACAGACTGTATATCCTAGTTTAGAACCGTAGGAACTCTCAGATATTCCACATCTTTTGACCTCCTTGCCTTACCCAGTATCAAGTATTGTCGATCTACAGGGTGTTGGTAGTAAAATAATTCCGCCACACTAACGAAACCGTTCTTCAAAATCAATAAAATGAAGACATGAACAAAATAAGGATTTTTATCGACGTCACCCGCTATACAAGTCTAGGTGAATTCGACGATGCCCGCTACACAAAAGCTCTCATGATAAGATATCGAAAGCGAATCTTAAGGGCAGGAGCAATGGAAGGTATATATAACTACTGATCTTACCCTAGACTGGGATATCAACACTTTAACCGAGTACTCTCTTATCTCAGCCTAGGGTTGAGACAAGCTCATGGTCTTTTGTCCTTTGCTTATACATGTACTATTTTATGGAGAAATGAAAAATGAATCTATATGTATCTTAGGAAAGATCGCGGAACAGAGGAAACAAAAAAGTACGGAAAAATACATGGTAGGAAAGTATAGTGTGCTTGTTAAAACTAAATCTAATTACTCACTTTAAAATTAGTGTAGCGCTTACGTTTTCGAAAGTTTTCGGCTTTATCCTAATACAAAGGATGGCGGTAGAGATGATCCGAAGGGATATGACAAATGCATTATCCAATCAGAATGAACAAGGCAAAACAAAATCAGCGAAAATATGAATGTGCTCATTCCGGGTATATAGCACTTTCGACTATTAACCTGGCAAATAGCATTTTTGGAGGATGTGTTTCAAATAGCATTTCTATTGCCTACCGTTTATATAGTGTAACATAAGGAAAGGTATAATAATGAAGATTATAGAAGACTGCTTTTAGTGAAACAAAACGTAGAATCACTGAAATCTCGACTGACTGAGTGACTTCGACATTTGAAATGGATGGACTAAATTCCGAAACGTCATAGGTGTTCAATAGTTTGCACGTTACCGAATTCCGAAACGTCATAGGTGTTCAATAGTTTGCACGTTACCGAATTCCGAAACGTCAAAGGTGTTCAATAGCTTGCACGTGATCGTCATTTTAGCTGTGTTATAGTTCAAAATATACTTTATGCGTATTGTTAAGAAAAATTAAACGCCTTATGTAATAAAATGTAATTTATAAAATGATCTCCGATTTGGTCAAATACTAATCACATACACGACATTTTTATTCTAGGTACAGATTATTTAAGTATTGTACCCCATTTTGACTGCGTATACGATAGTATGCCCGCATTTGGCAACGAACATTTTCTATGGTTAGTGCAATAGAGCGCCATAGAATATGTTCGTTGCAAACTGCGGACATACTACCCGTATACGCAGTCAAAATGAGGTAAAATCCTTACATTTATATTAACCAAATAATTCAAAAACCCTACGAAGAAAAGAAAAGTCGGAATGTTCTACAGGAGCTGTATGCTTCAGCCATTTGTTGTTATCCTACCTCGTGGAGAAGTTAAATATGCACCTATTTCCGCAATATTCAGTTTAGTTTTTGACAAAACACTCGCTTGACGTTACTTTCGTACAGGGATCATCGGGTAACAGAAGAAAACACTAAGATTGCGTTGATCAGTCCATTCAAAATGTCACCGTCTAAGTGACGTTTCGTAACGTCACAAAGAGACTAAGATGATTATGTTACCGATTCCCGGGCTAATTAATCCGCTAAAAATTTTTTCACTGCGTTAACTCTAAGTTATTTGCAGTCAGAGTTTGGTAAGCTGAAGAATGGAGAGATGTAAATATCATTAGTTGGTCTTTGTAACATTCTCTGTTCTTTTGATAATTTGTCATCAGATTGGCAAACATGTTTTCTATACTGAAACCTTTATATGAGTGCTATTATCAAGAAATTATGCATCATGATGTTTAGATATACGCCGGTAATCTGCGTTTTAATTTACATAGACTATGGCGATGTGTAAAGGTTTGTAGTATTACCACACAGAGGAACGTTCTTTTTATGACACCCAGATTGTATTGAAAATGATAATTGTAGAAAAATAGTAAGATCTAGACGGGTGGAGGAGATTTTTGCTATTGGAATGATTTATTCGACAACATGGATAAATTTAGCTGATGTAAAATTTACAAAATGCACGTAACAACAAACCTAAAATGTCAATAGTTCTAGTATAGAGTAAAACAAGAATCTGCAGATAAATTCCAAAAACAGCCATAGCAATAACATTGTATTTGATCGTATCGATTTCGAGATGTCGACTCCTTGCATATATTGTTTTAATTACCAAATCATGAAATTTCTTGAAATTTGTAATAAACAAAGCAAATAGAATGCGCCAAAAGTCTCAAAATATATTTGGTGGAAGTGGGTCAATCACACTCTAAATTAGAAATCTGAAACAGCTATAAATGGCTCAAAATTTCGACATTTTCTGTGTAGTTTTGATATCTTTAATTTGGTCATAATTTGCAGTAAACCATACTACATGTATTTAGAAAATAAGTTCATTTGACCATATTAAATGACTTTTTTTTTTTACTTCAAAGTAATGATATCTAATTGTTACTTGATGTTACTAAAAATTGGCCATCTGTAAAGTTTACCTTAAAATGACAAATTTATCGGTCCCAGATTTTTCCGATTTTTTTTTACAATAGCAAGTTTACATAATGAGCCAACTAATCACATTATAATTTGTGTGCACAAGAACCGCAAGTGGGTATACCATTTCCGTAGAAATCTGACAAGCCAAAAAATATGACTAAAAAATTCGACAATTTTTGTCTTTGAATTGATGTTACATATTCATTACGTAATTTTCTCTACATGTTTTGTTTCATACTTTTCAGTAAATCATACTCTTTAGAAGTAAAATCATTAGACCACTTAAGATAATCATTGGATACGGGTTTGGATGAAAACTTACCCTTGCTGTTTGCCTCTAGTGGGCAACCTTGTTTTGGCCATAACATAGGCCCCTGGGACCTTTTGAATTTATCAAACCTATTTCAAGTGTTCACTCTAAGGATGCTACAAATAAAATATGGTTTTGGTCAAATTGGTACGTGGGCAAAATTCTATTGTTCGTGAAAATGGTCCTTTATCTTTGCATTTTTCATCCTTACCATTAGGAATGATTTTTGAATAATCTAATTGTCTTTTATTATGATTACAAGAACGTTTATATCATATGAGTTACATTTTAATATCGCATTCTGTATATATGTTGCTTGTTATTATGATTATTTTATTATCTAAAAACCGAAAACATTTGTGTAGATGATAATGAGATTAAAAGAGCTTCTAGAAATGTATCAATACCTACCGGGATGTTTTGTACTTTCTGACATTCCCGTGATATATGTCTTTGAGTAATTATTCCTGGTTTAGAAATAAATAGTATACAACTCTGGGAGATAAATAATTAGTTACCAGTTCAGAATTATTCTGGAACCGCTGAATGTTTCGGTTTGTTGTTAAGCAGAATGGTATTTTGTAAATTTTACACTAGGTGGATTTATCCGTGTTGTCAGATATATCATTCAACTTTCTGGTGCCGGATGGTATCATTCCCGATATGATTACGATGTTGTTAAACGCTTTCTGCAGTTATTTTCCTCTCTCTAACGTTTTAATATAAGTACGTGCTCTCTGTGCTTATATCATTTACTATACAAATATCTTTCTTATTTTATCTAGAAAATAAAGAAAACCTTCCACCTGTCTTGATTTTGATATTATTTAATAATCAAACGCTTGTTAGACTGCATTTATTTTCCAATATCAATGCAATCTGGGTGACTTATTTAGAATGTTCCTCTGTGTGGTAATACTACCGAACTTTACACATCAAAGTAATTTATATAAATCATGAAGCACAGGTGATGTATAGTTCCTAATTGATGTCATAACATATAAAGAATTCAATAAAGAAAACTGTTTTTGCCAATTTGATGACTCTGTTTTTATCACGTAAAATGTTTCGTTTCACTAAAGGCAGTCTCTCATAGACTTTACCAAGTCACTAGGATTAGATTTAGTTATAACAACAAGCACTTCGTAATTTCTCTTCAATAACTTTACCAGGCTACTTCACAATCTTTCCCCGAAGACTTGTACATTTAATTTTCCATTTGTCCATAAGGACCAACCCTAGGCTTAGATACGAAAGTCTCTGACTGGTAAACCTGTTCTTTGTTGATACTTACTCTTCTAGATCAATCAAAAAAAGTTTATTCGATTTGACCTAGATTTGTATGGCGGGTATCGTCGATTTGACCTAGATTTGTATGGCGGGTATCGTCGATTTGACCTAGATTTGTATGGCGGGTATCGTCGAACTGACCTAGATTTGTATGGCGGGTATCGTCGATTTTACCTAGATTTGTATGGCGGGTATCGTCGATTTGACCTAGATTTGTATGGCGGGTATCGTCGATTTGACCTAGATTTGTATGGCGGGTATCGTCGATTTGACCTAGATTTGAAGACGATGTAGTCGTCGATTCGACCTAGAATTGATGGCGGGTCAGGGGCCGCGGGGGCCTAGTGGTTATGGTGTCACGATACCAGTTACCAGGTACTGACTGTAGGCCGGTGGTTTTTCTCCGGGTACTCCGGCTTTCCTCAACCTCCAATAACCAGGCACGTCCTTAAATGACCCTGGCTGTTAATAGGACGTTAAAGAAATTAAACCAAACCAAATCATCATCATCATCATCATCATCATCATCAAGAGAGTATAATTTTATCTAAATAATGTCTAATGTAATTTGTAATTTGTAAATCATGCAATTTTACGAAACGAAATATTAATAGGCCAACCGTTATGTTTGTGTGTTTTATCAAAGGAATAATTGTTTAAATGACTCCAGGCAAAATATTCAAAGACGACACCTCCAAGTCGAACGACACAGATGAATACTGTACTTATCGCTGTCAGATTGGTAGGTATGCTGTTATTGTCAATAGTGATGTTAAAGTTCATCCCGAGATTTATTCATTGAAGATACCTTGTATTTAAAGTCACATACTCCTCAAGAAATATATATTCCAGACTTAATTTATGCCTTACAAATTATTGCGAGTCAAAACCTGGAGGAAAATGTGTATTTATTTATTTTTACACACTGATGTCGCAAGGATTCCCTCGGTCAAGCGTCCAGTCAAAGGGTCATTTTAATGTTAGGAGAGTGTGAATGAGCATCTGTGATTGTCATTAATACATGTGTGTAACTAGATTTAAAGGTTATTTGGGAGTGTGCGGCTTTCAAAACAAACATTTTGGAAATCAAGCTGGAGTGCTGAAGAATGTGTGTCTTTCATGTGTGTCGGTGTGTTTACACGAAATTTCTTGAGGCCTGTCATTTTACTGACAGGAGACAAGTGTTCCGAAATGGAATTTTAATTATTATATTTGTGTGTTTGGGATATAAACTTGCAATAGAGGTAAGTGGAATGATAAAAATGTTATGTTCTGTTGGTGACAATATTCGTACCGAGTGACATCGACCTGAGCTGCAGCAGCTGCCAGGGAAGCCCGATGGTTTATAATCCCCGTTAGAGGTCGCCACCGTTTCATTTAGGTAACTACGACTACGGGGAATACAGAACATTTTTGTCGTTCATTTGTGATTCGTTTTTTTTTTTTTTTTACTTTTTTATTGAAGGCTATCGGGGTCCGTGTCATCTGTTTATAACAAAAATCACGGACATGGAAGTCTGTTTTGTCATACATAATCTAGGCGATGTCTCTCTTCCGTTACAATCATCTCATTCTATTTCATGCCACTCAAATCCCCGAATTATTCCATCTTTCCTTCAGGATGTCCCGTTCAGTCCGCCAATGTTGGCCGCCGGAATATCGAGAAAATGGAGCTTTTATTTGACAGAAAAAAAGTAATGAGCGATGGCAGAAAGTAGACCGTGGTCTACAAAAACACACAAATTTTATCACGTGCTATACTTGCTGTAATCTATATTTGGATCAAATACTTCCCATTTTTTTTCACGAGATCCCTGGAACATAACTGTCATAACAAAAAACGCAAAACCAGATCTTAAAATACCACTTTAATATGCGGGTTTGAAACATAAAATAAACGTTGCAGCACACCATTGAATAACAATGTGTCTAGGACATGTGATAAACATCTTGATACATACTATGTCGCAGACGTTAGATAACAATGTTCATTGCATTTTTGCCAGTGAAATATAGAAACTAGATTATCAATTTGATGAAACTTATATTTTCACTGCAGCGATGAGTAGTGAAAATATAAGATTTTGCAGTGAAAATATAAATTTTGCAGCGAAAATATAACTTTTTCGTTTTAGACCAATCAGAGCGAACCTTTGCAATTCACCTCATTGAAATTTGTCGATTTTTCCAATCGAAGCGAAGAGAGATAAATTGGTAATTTGCTGATTTTCCAAAATATTTAGACTAGCTTTTGACAAAATACTCACTTGACGTAAGCTTTTTATGCACACATTCTTCTTCAGAAAACGCTTAAATTGCGCTGATTAGTCCTTTCATAATGGTGCCGTCAAGTTGACGTGGGATTACGTCACAAAGAGATGAAGTCATGAACTATGTTACTGATTCCCGCACTTTTTGACACTATACATTTTTCGATATATTTGATTTTGTTTTTTAGAATAAAAATGCAATAAAATGAAAATTGAAATGACAGAATATATCGATAATTTTCACTCGTGCTTCGCACTCGTGAAAATATCGATATTCTGTCATACTCGTGAAATATATGTTATATTCAACAGGAAACCATTCAATATCCTCTGTGTTTAGGAAATAGGACAAATATCTTAATTAACCAAGTACAGTAGACGTTACATGACAATATGTCTATTAGGACATCATGTGAAAAACATCTTAATTAACCAAGTACAGTAGACGTTACATGACAACATGTCTATTAGGACATGTGAAAAACATCTTAATTAACCAAGTACAGTAGACGTTACATGACAACATGTCTACTAGGACATCATGTGAAAAACATCTTAATTAACCAAGTACAGTAGACGTTACATGACAACATGTCTACTAGGACATCATGTGAAAAACATCTTAATTAACCAAGTACTGTAGACGTTACATGACAATATGTCTACTAGGACATCATGTGAAAAACATCTTAATTAACCAAGTACTGTAGACGTTACATGACAACATGTCTACTAGGACATCATGTGAAAAACATCTTAATTAACCAAGTACAGTAGACGTTACATGACAACATGTCTACTAGGACATCATGTGAAAAACATCTTAATTAACCAAGTACAGTAGACGTTACATGACAACATGTCTACTAGGACATCATGTGAAAAACATCTTAATTAACCAAGTACAGTAGACGTTACATGACAACATGTCTACTAGGACATCATGTGAAAAACATCTTAATTAACCAAGTACAGTAGACGTTACATGACAACATGTCTACTAGGACATCATGTGAAAAACATCTTAATTAACCAAGTACAGTAGACGTTACATAACAAAATGTCTACTAGGACATCATGTGAAAAACATCTTAATTAACCAAGTACAGTAGACGTTACATGACAACATGTCTACTAGGACATCATGTGAAAAACATCTTAATTAACCAAGTACAGTAGACGTTACATGACAACATGTCTACTAGGACATCATGTGAAAAACATCTTAATTAACCAAGTACTGTAGACGTTACATGACAACATGTCTACTAGGACATCATGTGAAAAACATCTTAATTAACCAAGTACAGTAGACGTTACATGACAACATGTCTACTAGGACATCATGTGAAAAACATCTTAATTAACCAAGTACAGTAGACGTTACATGACAACATGTCTACTAGGACATCATGTGAAAAACATCTTAATTAACCAAGTACAGTAGACGTTACATAACAAAATGTCTACTAGGACATCATGTGAAAAACATCTTAATTAACCAAGTACTGTAGACGTTACATGACAACATGTCTACTAGGACATCATGTGAAAAACATCTTAATTAACCAAGTACAGTAGACGTTACATGACAATATGTCTACTAGGACATCATGTGAAAAACATCTTAATTAACCAAGTACAGTAGACGTTACATGACAACATGTCTATTAGGACATGTGAAAAACATCTTAATTAACCAAGTACTGTAGACGTTACATGACAACATGTCTACTAGGACATCATGTGAAAAACATCTTAATTAACCAAGTACAGTAGACGTTACATGACAACATGTCTACTAGGACATCATGTGAAAAACATCTTAATTAACCAAGTACAGTAGACGTTACATGACAATATGTCTACTAGGACATCATGTGAAAAACATCTTAATTAACCAAGTACAGTAGACGTTACATGACAACATGTCTACTAGGACATCATGTGAAAAACATCTTAATTAACCAAGTACAGTAGACGTTACATGACAATATGTCTACTAGGACATCATGTGAAAAACATCTTAATTAACCAAGTACAGTAGACGTTACATGACAATATGTCTACTAGGACATCATGTGAAAAACATCTTAATTAACCAAGTACAGTAGACGTTACATAACAAAATGTCTACTAGGACATCATGTGAAAAACATCTTAATTAACCAAGTACTGTAGACGTTACATGACAACATGTCTATTAGGACATCATGTGAAAAACATCTTAATTAACCAAGTACTGTAGACGTTACATGACAATATGTCTACTAGGACATGTGAAAAAACATCTTAATTAACCCAATGTAGAAGACGTTACATAACAAAATGTGTAGGACATGTGAAAAACATCCGAATGAAATCAGTGTAGCCGACGTTAGGACATTTAATAAATGGTAAACACAGAACCAAAGAAACCCAATCGTTGTTGAGTGAAATGATGGCGAACGCAGGTTAGATAATTACGTGTCTAATGTGTGATCTTCGTAAAATACCAAACTCCGGCCAGATCCACTGTAACATATGACGTATCAGGAGTCGTCTTCAGTAATCTACAGCGTTTGGAGCCGACATCAAACAGGAAGCTGTCACATTCCGATAGTCTGAAACACTTCAGGCCACATATTCCTTGATTTGATGCGTCCGTGTCCACGAGAACTGTGTAAACGTCTCCTTGTAGACCCTAGTCTGGCTTCCCATCTGTGACAAGTGTCTGTAAAAGAAAGTGTTAATTAAGTATACCAAAAACAAATTAAAACACCACAAGAAAAGTAATTATCTTATCAATAGCGACACAGACTTAATCTATATGTACGGTAATATTTCCCCGTAAGGAACCACTAGATTCTAGAGTTACCGTCCCTGTAAGGAACTACTAAACTCTAGAGTTACCGTCCCTGTAAGGAACCACTAGATTCTAGAATTACCGTCCCTGTAAGGAACCACTAAACTCTAGAGTTACCGTCCCTGTAAGGAACCACTAAACTCTAGAGTTACCGTCCCTGTAAGGAACCACTAAACTCTAGAATTACCGTCCCTGTAAGGAACCACTAAACTCTAGAATTACCGTCCCTGTGAGGAACCACTAAACTCTAGAATTACCGTCCCTGTAAGGAACCACTAAACTCTAGAATTACCGTCCATGTAAGGAACCACTAGATTCTAGGAATTACCGTCCCTGTAAGGAACTACTAGATTCTAGGAATTACCGTCCCCGTAATGAACCACTAGATTCTAGGAATTACCGTCCCTGTAAGGAACCACTAGATTCTAGAATTACCGTCCCTGTAAGGAACTACTAGATTCTAGAGTTACCGTCCCTGTAAGGAACTACTAAACTCTAGAGTTACCGTCCCTGTAAGGAACCACTAGATTCTAGAATTACCGTCCCTGTAAGGAACCACTAAACTCTAGAATTACCGTCCCTGTAAGGAACTACCAGATTCTAGAATTACCGTCCCTGTAAGGAACCACTAAACTCTAGAATTACCGTCCCTGTAAGGAATCACTAAACTCTAGAGTTACCGTCCCTGTAAGGAACCACTAAACTCTAGAATTACCGTCCCTGTAAGGAACCACTAAACTCTAGAGTTACCGTCCCTGTAAGGAACCACTAAACTTTAGAATTACCGTCCCTGTAAGGAACCACTAAACTCTAGAATTACCGTCCCTGTAAGGAACCAGTAAACTCTAGAATTACCGTCCCTGTAAGGAACCATTAAACTCTAGAATTACCGTCCATGTAAGGAACCACTAGATTCTAGGAATTACCGTCCCTGTAAGGAACTACTAGATTCTAGGAATTACCGTCCCCGTAATGAACCACTAGATTCTAGAATTACCGTCCCTGTAAGGAACTACTAGATTCTTGAATTACCGTCCCTGTAAGGAACTACTAAATTCTAGAATTACCGTCCCTGTAAGGAACCACTAGATTCTTGAATTACCGTCCCGGTAAGGAACCACTAAATTCTAGAATTACCGTCCCTGTAAGGAACTACTAGATTCTAGGAATTACCGTCCCTGCAATGAACCACTAGATTCTAGGAATTACCGTCCCTGTAATGAACCACTAGATTCTAGTAATTACTGTCCCTGTAATGAACTACTAGATTCTAGGAATTACCGTCCCTGTAATGAACCTTTTTGATTCTAGGAATTACCGTCCCTGTAATGAACTACTAGATTCTAGGAATTACCGTCCCTGTAATGAACCACTAGATTCTAGGAATTACCGTCCCCGTAATGAACCACTAGATTCTAGAATTACCGTCCCTGTAATGAACTACTAGATTCTAGGAATTACCGTCCCTGTAAGGAACCACTAGATTCTAGAATTACCGTCCCTGTAAGGAACCACTAGATTCTAGAATTACCGTCCCTGTAAGGAACCACTAAACTCTAGAATTACCGTCCCTGTAAGGAACCACTAAACACTAGAATTACCGTCCCTGTAAGGAACCACTAAACTCTAGAATTACCGTCCCTGTAAGGAACCACTAGATTCTAGAATTACCGTCCCTGTAAGGAACTACTAGATTCTAGAATTACCGCCCCTGTAAGGAACCACTAGATTCTAGAATTACCGTCCCTGTAAGGAACCACTAAACTCTAGAATTACCGTCCCTGTAAGGAACCACTAAACTCTAGAATTACCGTCCCTGTAAGGAACCACTAGATTCTAGAATTACCGTCCCTGTAAGGAACCACTAAACTCTAGAATTACCGTCCCTGTAAGGAACTACTAGATTCTAGAATTACCGTTCCTGTAAGGAACTACTAGGTTTATAGGAATTACCGTCCCTGTAATGAACCACTAGATTCTAGGAATTACTGTCCCTGTAATGAACTACTAGATTCTAGGAATTACCGTCCCTGTAATGAACCTTTTTGATTCTAGGAATTACCGTCCCTTTAATGAACTACTAGATTCTAGGAATTACCGTCCCTGTAATGAACCACTAGATTCTAGGAATTACCGTCCCCGTAATGAACCACTAGATTCTAGAATTACCGTCCCTGTAATGAACTACTAGATTCTAGGAATTACCGTCCCTGTAAGGAACCACTAGATTCTAGGAATTACCGTCCCTGTAAGGAACCACTAAACTCTAGAATTACCGTCCCTGTAAGGAACCACTAAACTCTAGAATTACCGTCCCTGTAAGGAACTGCTAGATTCTAGGAATTACCGTCCCTGTAAGGAACCACTAAACTCTAGAATTACCGTCCCTGTAAGGAACTACTAAACTCTAGAGTTACCGTCCCTGTAAGGAACCACTAAACTTTAGAATTACCGTCCCTGTAAGGAACCACTAAACTCTAGAATTACCGTCCCTGTAAGGAACCATTAAACTCTAGAATTACCGTCCCTGTAAGGAACCACTAAACTCTAGAATTACCGTCCATGTAAGGAACCACTAGATTCTAGGAATTACCGTCCCTGTAAGGAACTACTAGATTCTAGAAATTACCGTCCCCGTAATGAACCACTAGATTCTAGAATTACCGTCCCTGTAAGGAACTACTAGATTCTTGAATTACCGTCCCTGTAAGGAACTACTAAATTCTAGAATTACCGTCCCTGTAAGGAACCACTAGATTCTTGAATTACCGTCCCGGTAAGGAACCACTAAATTCTAGAATTACCGTCCCTGTAAGGAACTACTAGATTCTAGGAATTACCGTCCCTGTAATGAACCACTAGATTCTAGGAATTACTGTCCCTGTAATGAACTACTAGATTCTAGGAATTACCGTCCCTGTAATGAACCTTTTTGATTCTAGGAATTACCGTCCCTGTAATGAACTACTAGATTCTAGGAATTACCGTCCCTGTAATGAACCACTAGATTCTAGGAATTACCGTCCCCGTAATGAACCACTAGATTCTAGAATTACCGTCCCTGTAATGAACTACTAGATGCTAGGAATTACCGTCCCTGTAAGGAACCACTAAACTCTAGAATTACCGTCCCTGTAAGGAACCACTAGATTCTAGAATTACCGTCCCTGTAAGGAACCACTAAACACTAGAATTACCGTCCCTGTAAGGAACCACTAAACTCTAGAATTACCGTCCCTGTAAGGAACCACTAGATTCTAGAATTACCGTCCCTGTAAGGAACTACTAGATTCTAGAATTACCGTCCCTGTAAGGAACCACTAGATTCTAGAATTACCGTCCCTGTAAGGAACCACTAAACTCTAGAATTACCGTCCCTGTAAGGAACCACTAAACTCTAGAATTACCGTCCCTGTAAGGAACCACTAGATTCTAGAATTACCGTCCCTGTAAGGAACCACTAAACTCTAGAATTACCGTCCCTGTAAGGAACTACTAGATTCTAGAATTACCGTTCCTGTAAGGAACCACTAGATTCTAGGAATTACCGTCCCTGTAATGAACCACTAGATTCTAGGAATTACTGTCCCTGTAATGAACTACTAGATTCTAGGAATTACCGTCCCTGTAATGAACTACTAGATTCTAGGAATTACCGTCCCTGTAAGGAACCACTAGATTCTAGGAATTACCGTCCCTGTAAGGAACCACTAAACTCTAGAATTACCGTCCCTGTAAGGAACCACTAAACTCTAGAATTACCGTCCCTGTAAGGAACTGCTAGATTCTAGGAATTACCGTCCCTGTAAGGAACCGCTAAACTCTAGAATTACCGTCCCTGTAAGGAACTACTAAACTCTAGAGTTACCGTCCCTGTAAGGAACCACTAAACTCTAGAATTACCGTCCCTGTAAGGAACCACTAAACTCTAGAGTTACCGTCCCTGTAAGGAACCACTAAACTTTAGAAATACCGTCCCTGTAAGGAACCACTAAACTCTAGAGTTACCGTCCATGTAAGGAACCACTAGATTCTAGAATTACCGTCCCTGTAAGGAACCACTTAACTCTAGAATTACCGTCCCTGTAAGGAACCACTAGATTCTAGAATTACCGTCCCTGTAAGGAACCACTAGATTCTAGAATTACCGTCCCTGTAAGGAACCACTAAACTCTAGAATTACCGTCCCTGTAAGGAGCTACTAGATTCTAGAATTACCGTCCCTGTAAGGAACCACTAAACTCTAGAATTACCGTCCCTGTAAGGAACCACTAGATTCTAGAATTACCGTCCCTGTAAGGAACCACTAAACTCTAGAGTTACCGTCCCTGTAATGAACTACCAGATTCTAGAATTACCGTCCCTGTAAGGAACCACTAGATTCTAGGAATTACCGTCCCTGTAAGGAACCACTAAACTCTAGAATTACCGTCCCTGTAAGGAACCACTAAACTCTAGAATTACCGTCCCTGTAAGGAACTGCTAGATTCTAGGAATTACCGTCCCTGTAAGGAACCGCTAAACTCTAGAATTACCGTCCCTGTAAGGAACTACTAAACTCTAGAGTTACCGTCCCTGTAAGGAACCACTAAACTCTAGAATTACCGTCCCTGTAAGGAACCACTAAACTCTAGAGTTACCGTCCCTGTAAGGAACCACTAAACTTTAGAAATACCGTCCCTGTAAGGAACCACTAAACTCTAGAGTTACCGTCCATGTAAGGAACCACTAGATTCTAGAATTACCGTCCCTGTAAGGAACCACTTAACTCTAGAATTACCGTCCCTGTAAGGAACCACTAGATTCTAGAATTACCGTCCCTGTAAGGAACCACTAGATTCTAGAATTACCGTCCCTGTAAGGAACCACTAAACTCTAGAATTACCGTCCCTGTAAGGAGCTACTAGATTCTAGAATTACCGTCCCTGTAAGGAACCACTAAACTCTAGAATTACCGTCCCTGTAAGAAACCACTAGATTCTAGAATTACCGTCCCTGTAAGGAACCACTAAACTCTAGAGTTACCGTCCCTGTAATGAACTACCAGATTCTAGAATTACCGTCCCTGTAAGGAACTACTAGATTCTAGAATTACCGTCCCTGTAAGGAATCACTAAACTCTAGAATTACCGTCCCTGTAAGGAACCACTAAACTCTAGAATTACCGTCCCTGTAAGGAATCACTAAACTCTAGAGTTACCGTCCCTGTAATGAACTACCAGATTCTAGAATTACCGTCCCTGTAAGGAACCACTAAACTCTAGAGTTACCGTCCCTGTAAGGAACCACTAAACTCTAGAATTACCGTCCCTGTAAGGAACCACTAGATTCTAGAATTATTGTCCCTGTTAGGAACCACTAGATTCTAGAGTTACCGTCCCTGTAAGGAACCACTAGATTCTGGAATTACCGTCCCTCTAAGGAACCACTAGATTCTTGAATTACCGTCCCTGTCATAGGTATTAATACAAGTTATCGGTTGATGTTCACTTACTGAATGTAATCAATGTAATGAAGTCAATATTGTTGAAGTATCCGTTGTGTTCACTATGTGTCCAAGGATGACATCAACTTAAAGACCGCGATTTTTGTAAAGATTAAAACTTAATGGTAAGCATATCGCGATTATTTCTTGTTGTTTTTTTTATTTATTTATCTATTCATTTATCTATCTACTAATCGTGTAACATTATTATCAAAAATAACATTTATGCATACTGGATATCTCCCTGAACGGGCATCCTTGTACCTCCAGCCTCATCGATCGATAGGTATTCCCGGAGACGGATATAACCCGGATGTACTTGGCGACGACGTTTCCCTTTAGTTCGTTGGAAACGATTGTGTCACTGTCGGAATTCCCATGAAACACCTTTTAGGAAGATGGACAAACAATCAAGATAATTAAATAATTAAGTATATATGTTTCAAGAAATAAGCCTAGTAATATATAAAACATTATTCATCCATACATTGATTATTCGAATATGTCGCACAACAAACAGGCTGATTATGAGCAGATGTTTACATGTTTTATATGCCACTCTCCATTGACGGAGGTCGAGAGAGAGTCCCGAGCCAGATATGGACACATCTGTTGAATACATTCCACTAGTCTATGGTCGCGATAGTCGCATGTATGTTATTGATGTTTTTTTTATAGTATGAGTTTGCGCCTGTTTATCATTTTCATTAAAATATCTACTTTTTGTTAACATATGTTCTTGACTGGTTCAAATGTAAATAGGGGAAAATGTGTATAATTGGCGGGAAACGTCACTTTTCAGTGAAATATAGTTTTGTTGTTTTATATAGTAATATAGGATTAAGGCAGTTGGTATTAATAAAGAAATACCATTAACTGTGAAGAGCTTGTGATTAACATAAAGTACATCCTATACATACAAAACACTAACGGTTAATGGCCTTGAAAAAAAAAAAAGTCTTTTTACATTATTTATATATAAACAGTATCACAGTAAACAGTGATTCTACCTCTACTACTGTACATGTAATACTACAGGTGTGGAGAGTACAGTAAACAGTGATTCTACCTCTACTACTATACATGTAATACTACAGGTGTGGAGAGTACAGTAAACAGTGATTCTACCTCTACTACTGTACATGTAATACTACAGGTGTGGAGAGTACAGTAAACAGTGATTCTACCTCTACTACTATACATGTAATACTACAGGTGTGGAGAGTACAGTAAACAGTGATTCTACCTCTACTACTGTACTTGTAATACTACAGGTGTGGAGAGTACAGTAAACAGTTATTCTACCTCTACTACTATACATGTAATACTACAGGTGTGGAGAGTACAGTAAACAGTGATTCTACCTCTACTACTATACATGTAATACTACAGGTGTGGAGAGTACAGTAAACAGTTATTCTACCTCTACTACTGTACTTGTAATACTACAGGTGTGGAGAGTACAGTAAACAGTGATTCTACCTCTACTACTATACATGTAATACTACAGGTGTGGAGAGTACAGTAAACAGTGATTCTACCTCTACTACTGTACATGTAATACTACAGGTGTGGAGAGTACAGTAAACAGTGATTCTACCTCTACTACTATACATGTAATACTACAGGTGTGGAGAGTACAGTAAACAGTGATTCTACCTCTACTACTATACATGTAATACTACAGGTGTGGAGAGTACAGTAAACAGTGATTCTACCTCTACTACTATACATGTATTTTGGTCTACTGACAATGTAACCTGATTAATTGATCTTGTGATTAACATAAAGTACACCCTATACATACAAAACAACAAAGGTTAATGACATTGAGAAAAAAGAAGCCTTGTTATACTACTGAAAATGTAACCTAATATTTCAATTAAACAGCATTTCAGTTATGCAAATTATCTGTTAAATGTTTGATAAACAGTAATTTTCACCGATGGAAAGGAAGAATCAGCTGATACATATTTTATATTTCAAAAATTGCAAACTTTACTTTGTTATCGACCTCCAACATGAGGTTTTCTGTTGGATCTTTTAAAATTAAAGTGGATAAATAATCAACTGTATCCCGAAGAAATTCTATCGGCCTCTACATTTTGCTATGTAACATTTGAACTTTTAAGCGATCATTTAAGGAAGCTATTTATATAATTACTATTTTTTCTATTTAAACTTGTTTGATGTAGATACAATAATGTAGGTTGATTGATAATGAAAATTGAATGTTGAATATCTTCACGATCAAACTAAAGAAAGTAAAGCTCCAAAGAGGCACAAAAGGTTTCAACAATCCATAACGGAATGTGTAGGTTTTACCTTTACATCGCCTGTCGAGGTAAGTATAGAATTCCAGGTGAGTCCGTCCATAGAGATATTAACAGTGTACAAGGATACCCATTGGGGATGATCTTCCCGTCCACGGGTCTGTATGGCCTGCAGTGACGAGACGTTCCTAAACTCTACCTGTACACAATGAATAGAGGCTATATAATAACGAAACCATAATTCTAACTAAAATTCCATAGAACGAGCATACAAATATAGATTTATATCGAGAATTTTGATAAAGTAAAAGGATAATTATGTTAAGCGAACAGTGTCATTTGAATGGAATGCTATGCCTTACAAAAATAACTGAAGATGAGATAGATAGCCTTGATCTAGTGATAGCCAATAAATATCTACTCCGGTACAATTTAACAGAAGTATACTGATCAATTGTAAGCATGTATCATACTCGTAGCTTACCATGGACCATACTTAAATAATGATTTAATTTGCTAGGCTGTTACTTGTGCTCGTGTGAATCACATGTGTTCGAAACAACCATTCCATTATTCTCATCAGTGTCTACAAGATGCAATAAGGACGTACGAGCTGTATTTTCTTTGCAGTGATCGATGAGCAGTAAAAATATAAGATTTTGTAATGAAAACTCCTGTTTAAGACATCTCTCCGTCATGTGTGCAGCCTCTCGAATCGAGATAGGACTAAAAGCCTGCCTACTCTACTAAGACTTTTGGGTACTGACAAGTCATCTGTCATGCGTATTCGAAAAACTTTCGGTGAAATGAAGTTTAACAATATCTAAAAGTTGTGTTCAAATCTACCTGTAAGTAGTGTCCGTCCCCGCGGTGCGATGGACACCAGGCTCGGGAACTGCTGAATCTTGCAAATTGTAATGGACAATCAGGATGAGTGGAGGACGCTGTGATTGCATTGTCAGAAACACCATAGGGTCCGGTTACCAGGCTGAAATCACATGGACCACATCCTCCTGAAATGGGTAATGTTTTTATAAACCAATCTCTTTTTCAATAATAGATTATTTAACACCTGTCATGTTTAGTATAGTGTCCATTTGCTTCAAACCTCAGCATATGTATTTAACATGTTAGCTTATATGATGGTGTAACAAGGACTATACTATGGCATGTTTAAATACCGATATTGAAATATAGAAATAGTAAGCTGACATCCAAACGTGCAATTGTAGTATCATGATATTTCTATTCTTAAACCTGCTCCAATGTTTTGATAATATAGATTTAAACAGGGTAAAATATCTGTTTGAAAGAAGTGAAATTACACATCTGTTAATGACATTCCAATCAAAAATCTAGTTTAAAATCAGCCCCATTTCCAGAAGTCAAAATAGCTCGTAATACACATATATATATATTGTTAGAGACGATTCTCACAATCAAAATCAATAATGTAACTCAAATGTGAAAATCATACGATAAAAAAAAACAAAAAACAAACAAACAAAAACAAAAACAAAAAAACAAAACAAAACCAAAACATACACACAAAAATGAAGTACTCACCACAACACATTACATGTATCACCATGGAAATCAGGCCGAGTATTTGTATCGCTCCCTCCATCGAATATACCAGAGTCCAGTAAAGCTCTAAAGCTCGCAGTGTTAATCAGTCGACGCACCCTTTCCAATATCAATTAACCATGTTGTGGATAGCTAGCGAGTAATGTTAATAGTATTATACGCTAACGAAGACACACACAACATGCAGTTCGATCGATGTTAATGTGTAAATATTGCATAAAGAGTTGAGCTATCGTATTCCTTTTGCAATGACAATGATATTGCGTACGTGTTCTAGATTATCTTAGGATTATCTCTTTCGTCAATATGAAATCCATAACAATTTTTATTAAAGTGATTGTTACTGTAAAAAAGCACTTTAAGAAAGCATTTACAATCATTTTTGAAACTTTTCCTTAATTAATACTGAATCATTGTTAAATGACCCTGAAACGGTGTGTATTCCGGTACAGATGATCCCTATGTCAAAACCTTCTGAGAATTTTTTAATAAACATGGCCACATAACGGACGCTTCCTATTTTTCTAAGCAGATTTTAAGCTTTAGCGGATTCACTGGTGTTGGCAGATTGAACTGGGACTGAGGGACAATTATTTGGAGGGTGTTTCTCTCCACAAAGGTGCCACTACTGAGGGACAATTATTTGGAGGGTGTTTCTCTCCACAAAGGTGCCACTCATGCCTGTATATACATGACCCGGATGGTTGACCCCTCACTTGCGTATGACCAACAGAAGCCTTTTGGACACGTACTTCTGTGGTCATTGAAGTTAGAGGTTTGACCGGGTTGATAGCTCTTTTACATTTTGTTGAAGTTTGAAGGAAAATGACCTGAAAATCACCACAACTCTTTTTGGCCCCTCTAGGCATCGTAGACTCTTGGGATTCTGCAATATATGAAGACCATAAAGGAAAATAATACAGACACAAAATATATGGATCCCAACGACCTAAACAACACTGAACTTGAGTAAACACAAAATTAGTGACCAGAAAATAAGTCAAGCTGAATGACCATATGATAAGAGAAAGCAAATCATTTATTTCTGAAGTGTTTGTACTATTCTCCTTCAAATGATTATAAGTAAATAAAGAAGACATTTGAACGAAATGATGTTGGTATGAATCTGAAGTACAAAATCAAGATGAAGACCCCGAGAACTTTTGAAACCAGGGTTAAACTCTTGCTAAACATGTAACAATGAAAGTTGTTCTGTGAAACATTTTGCTGAGAACCCAGCTTAATACCCAGACAACAAATGTCTTGTTGATCGTGACTATTATGTTCCAACAAATGACCCGAGGAGCTGGTAGTACTCAAAAATTAATGTCAGGGATATCACCACTGACGAACAAGATTAATGTGCTATTTCTGCATAGAGATGGATGTTGAAATCCAAGATCAATACCCCAGACAACAAACGTTTGATTATAATATGACCAGTGAAAGAGTCCAATGTACCAACTGAGCCGAGGAGCTGGTGATACCCAAATAAGATCGGGGATAAGACCACTGGAAAAACAACAGATGGATGTTAATATTTGAGCTCATTACCCACATAATTATCATAATATAAGGCTGGGAAGAACTTGTGATTCTCTGACAGAAAGATGATGCCACGAGGAACTTTGCAGACATAGGCATTTTTATGTAAAGGCAAAGTCAATATACCCAGCTACACAGTACCGCTCAGACTTCCATGTCACGAGTGAAATGAAATAAAATCAAAATAAAGTAAGGGATACAGTATTCATGTCTACGAGTCTGAGTAGTGTGCTCATGAAATTGGATTGGACTCACAGACTCTCTGGATTTGATTAAATTTAACATTATATGACTAATAGTTTTATGCGAGACAGTTGAAAAGGACTCGTGCAAATAACTTGAAGATTGATAACTCTTGTATATATGTTTAAACAAAGGTACATGTTTAAACAAAGGTACAGGTACTTGTATCCTTGACCTTGTGAGTGATGTAAAGGAGATAGTGTTTCGCAATATTCAGAATATCAATATTTTAAACATGAAGTATATCAATAACTGATATCTCATCTGAAGTCGCACGTGTGTGGTATGTAATATCATTAAAGCCACATACTCCCAAACAACCTAAACTTCTAGTTGCACACATGTATTAATGGCTATCCAAGATGCTCACTCACGCTCTCCTAACAGTATAATGACCACTGGCCTGGACGCTTGACCGGGGGAGTCCTTGAGACATCAGTGTGTAAAAATAACTCGCCGCATTTATATTTATCGCGTGATTTGTCACGGAGCCGACAACGAGGCTATAACAACGTGCGCTGCATATAAACTACGCACATGGCCGTTATTTACATATCGAGCCAGAGACATATATACACATCAGAGACATAAATACATGTGTATATATGTCTCTGATCGAGCATACATGAACTTTGCCTAATAATGCTTTCATTTAAACTTATTAACAGAATATTCGCGTAATATCTGAACAAATAAACATATTTTACATTTAAATACTTAATTTTAAAATGTAGCAATATGCATACAACAAAACATCGATAAAATGTTAGATAGGTGAAGTTGACGATGTTTAAAAGCTAACCAGCAATCCAATATACGTCCGGCAAAATTGGAATTCGAGTCTATTCCCTTTGGTTTCTCGCTAAGTTCCAACGAATCATTTCCTTTCCTAAGGAAATACTCGTGCTTTGCCGATTCCACTCACGTTTTCGTCTTCTTTTTTTTTAATCTGTCTGCGTTTTCCCAGGTTGATGCTTTCGGCGTTCCGCCATTTTGTATGGACTTTAAAGGCCGCCGTTGCATTGTGGGACTAATTTTCAGAGAAACTTAATTGGTCCGGCAGCCACAGTTATTATTTATGGGAATTCCCCGTAAACTTTCATAAATACACATTTTCTTTCAGTTTCTGATTCACGATAGTCTGTTAGGTATATATCAAGTCCGAAAACTGTAAAAAGCTCAAAATGTAAACATAGATACACAGTGTATGTTTCTTCGTGGGTATAAGCTTTAAAAACAATGTGTTCACAAAACCATACGAGTTGTCACCCCTGGTACGTACGAGGTTAAGAACAATGGTGTGCTGCAACATGCCTTTATATAGCGCCATTGCTAGCCATTAATGATGAGAGTAATGTTAGAAGGAAAAACTATTTTGGAATAAATACTTTCGCACAGTTCGAATATGCCCGGGCAAACTGACCTACATAGCCACACCGTCAAAACAGGTGTCGACGCCGAGTCATACATTTCGCCCAACTTTTAGTTGTTTATCAAATAAACCACATCCGATAAATGTAATAATGTAAAATTTAACAATTTGTTCTTATAAATAAGGGATTGTGTAGCTTAACGTGCGCTACTTTGTTCTATAATCATGATTGTCCGCCATCTTGAAAAAGACCGTTCCCCATCGGGAGCACGACCGTGATCATCATCATCATCATCATCATACTTTATTTCCTCCGGTTGGAGATTTTAAATACAAGGAAATCGACATAAAAAAAGTAAATGAACAGAGGAATTAGAAGAAAACGCGAAAAAAAAATATGTATATACATCGAGATGCAAGCGCGGCATTGAAAGGGATTTTCATGTCCGCGCGAAACAGTTACGTTGGGTTAAGTCAAGACATTACGACAGACATCGCGTAACACGAGCGACAAATCGAACAGATTTCATGAGGAATTGTTCATAGTCTGTATCGTCAATGAATGGAATTCCTGTATTGGCTCCTTATATGGTGCGGGTGAAGGCAGTAGCATCCATTCTCTCAATGAAAAGGAATACAGTTGGACCGAAGGTAATGAGAATATCTTCCATAAAGCTTTGTTTTAGAGCAATATTGGCTATACAATCAGCACACAGATGAATTACTGCGACGTCATGAGACATTGTGCAGAGTGGGCATTGTTCATCGGCAAGGCCACTAGGCAGAGCCAACACAGAACATATATAATAAATGTTTTGCATATCGGACGGAGATTCCGCAGCATGCCACAAGTTATATAGGTCATATGAGCAATGAATCTTTTGGAAAAAGGAGAAGTCATTATCATTTGCCATACGTTCCTTGAGAGCCGAGTTTTCGTAGGACCTAATAGTGGATTTCACTATGCGTTTCCATTGGGACTTGGTTGGAAATATGTAAGACCGTAGATATGTCTCCAAATAATAAAGAAGATTGTATTTCCGGAGTACTTTAACTATATCAGGGAAATATCCTTTATGGTTAGCTGGTGTGTTGGGTAACACTGAAATATATAAATGTAGACGTATGGTAAAAATTTGCTTCGGCAGATAGGATTGGTCCATAGCTATCATTTTTTGTAGAAACAGTAGTTTCCTCCGGTCGACTTCTGCTGAGATTCTGAAAAGACCAGGTATAGGTTCGGCTATATCTGACCTTGTACGACGTGGTAAACCAAGTATGAGTTTTACAGCGTAGTGTTGAAAGCAAGCAATCTTGGAGATTTCTGTTACAGTGAGATTAGTCCAATGTTCACACCCATACAGAATCGACGGTAAAACGACTTTCTTGTAGAGACTGGTTTTAACGACAGGACTTATTGCAGATAAGGAGGGAGCTACACCAACAATAGAATGTAAGGTTCTTCTACCTTTATCACAAGCGTTGGTGATACGTTCGGCGTTAGACAGTTTGGACGAAAACACTGTACCCAGGTGAGTTTGGGAGTGTGAGATATCAAGGGTATGATGGCCTAGTGTCCATATTTCATTCGGATTCCTTGGAATGTAGTTTCCGATTACTAAAACTTTGCACTTTGTATCACTGAACTCGAACTTCCACTTCATGCTATATTCCTGACAAATGTTCAACAGGTGTTGTAGCGAACGCGGAGATGTGCTGATGAGGGTGATGTCATCTGCCAGAGTTGGATTCCCAGAAGGGACCCTATCGATAACGGTGCCATGTTTGCTTTTACTTAGATAGTCAAGTAGGTTATCAATAAACGTTTGATAAAGAAAAGTAGATAAAACACCACCTTGTCGGACTCCAGATTCAACGGGAAACCAATGTGACGTCATACCCTGCCACGTCACGGCGCTCGACATACCCTTGTACGCCTCGCGAATGGTGTTAAGCAGATGGCCTGTGATGCCGACATTAGTGAGTTTACGAAAAAGGCCTGTGTGCCAGACGGTATCGAAAGCTTTTTTATATCCAGGAATGCAACAAACACTTTGCTTCCTAACTCTATGTTATGAAAAATTGTTTCTTGGAGAGAAAATGTGGCAGTTGTACAACTGAGAGACTTGCAGAAACCGTTCTGTTGGTCGTTTGGGAATGATAAAAGTGAAGTCTTTAGACTGTCATGAATTCTATTGTTGATCACCGATTCAAAAAGTTTGTATGTACAGCATAAGAGAGTAATTGGCCTGTAGCTTGCGGGATCACCGCGAGATTTGTTACCGCCTTTGAATATGGGAAGAATTATACCTCGTTTCCATACACTGGGCACGTGCTCAAGCTCCAGACATTTGGCGAAGAGTTTTTGAAGACACAATATCAGAGTCCGTCCTCCATATCGTAAATACTCGTTTTGAATAAGATCTACTCCGGGTGCTTAAGACAATATTCGCGTAATATCTGAACAAAATAAACATATTTTACATCTAAATACTTAATTTTAAAATGTAGCAATATGCATACAACAAAACATCGATAAAATGTTAGATAGGTGAAGTTGACGATGTTTAAAAGCTAACCAGCAATCCAATATACGTCCGGCAAAATTGGAATTCGAGTCTATTCCCTTTGGTTTCTCGCTAAGTTCCAACGAATCATTTTTTTTTCCTAAGGAAATACTCGTGTTTTGCCGATTCCACGCACGTTTTCGTCTTTTTATTTTAATCTGTCTGCGTTTTCCCAGGTTGATGCTTTCGGCGTTCCACCATTTTGTATGGACTTTAAAGGCCGCCGTTGCATTGTGGGACTAATTTTCAGAGAAACTTAATTGGTCCGGCAGCCACAGTTATTATTTATGGGAATTCCCCGTAAACTTTCATAAATACACATTTTTTTTCAGTTTCTGATTCACGATAGTCTGTTAGGTATATATCAAGTCCGAAAACTGTAAAAAGCTCAAAATGTAAACATATAGATACACAGTGTATGTTTCTTCGTGGGTATAAGCTTTAAAAACAATGTGTTCACAAAACCATACGAGTTGTCACCCCTGGTACGTACGAGGTTAAAAACTATATAGCGCCATTGCTAGCCATTAATGATGGGAGTAATGTTAGAAGGAAAAACTATTTTGGAATAAATACTTTCGCACAGTTCGAATATGCCCGGGCAAACTTACCTACATAGCCACACCGTCAAAACAGATATCGACGCCGAGTCATACATTTCGCCCAACTTTTAGTTGTTTATCAAATAAACCACATTCGATAAATGTAATAATGTAAAATTTAACAATTTGTTCTTATAAATAAGGGATTGTGTAGCTTAACGTGCGCTACTTTGTTCTATAATCATGATTGTCCGCCATCTTGAAAAAGACCGTTCCCCATCGGGAACACGACCGTGATCATCGTCTTGTACAACTATCATAAGTGTCCATATTAGGCTCGGGACAACTATCATAAGTGCCCATATTAGGTTCGGGACGTCCTCTCGATCTCCATCAACGGCGCTTTACACCTAGACTATAAACAACTAATGATAATCAGTCAATTTGACGTGCGACATATTCGAATAGTCATGGATGAATAATGCATAATTCGTCATAATTTGCTTTATGTATTACTAGATTAATTTTTTTTTAAGTAATAAACTTATTACTGATTTTTATTACTTGTCCATCTTCGTTTAATGAAGATTTCATTATGAACAAACTAGAGGGAAACGTGGTCGCCAAGTACACGTACATCCGAGTCATATATTTCTCCGGAATTTCCTATCGATCGATGAGTCTGGATGTATGCCCTTTGTGGAAGCTATCCAGTACGTCTTATTTACGCTATATAAGCGTATCCCACTGTCGTCTTTACCTTATTTGCTTCATTAAGCTATATACAATGTACGTCGATTAGACAATTAGTCTTTTACCGATTATCTTTGTTGGTTAAGTGTGGATTCGTATAGCTTTGCTTCTTTATTGAAGTTGCAGTATGTGACAATTTTGATTACAGTTACAGTAAATAAATTACTAATTTCAATAAGTTTATTTATTTTATACCTTTATGTTAATTTGCGATAATCATATTGGGGTAATTTGAATACTGTGATACAATTGTTTAATTAACAAATTTGACTAACAAATGAGCGTATGGAAGATAAGCTTTGCTAAATAAGTTTTATCGTTAGTGTATAACTAGTTTAAAATAAGCGGTATCAATTCATCAAGTTGTTAACGGAATTATTTCAAAGGTGAAAATGTATAAACATAAAACAGCATATCATATCTAGTCCTTTCTTTCGTCTCTGATCTTTGATAAATAAATAAATAAATAAAAGTAGCAAGACTCAACAAGTTATCGCGATATGTTTGCCATTAAGTTTTAAACTTGACAAAAATCGACCGCCCTTCTTGAAGTCGATGATGAAAGTCACCCTTTGGACACACGGTCAACTCAATGGATATTTCAACAATATTGAAATACATTTAATAAGTAATCATAAACCGATAACAGGTAAATATGATATGTTTTAATACATTATCAAAAGACATCAGCACTTCAATGACGTGATGTACAAAGATTTTAATAGATAATATATAACATATAGGCTCTGGACACATTACGTCAATTTGCAAAACATTGATTTTCAAAACAGCAGTTGCTGTAGATACCATATTTTTTTATGCCTATAATTGTATAAACTATGCAAAATTGATTAGATTAAATTTTGGTGGGGCATTTTCACAATTTTCTTCACCGGATACTTCTCTGCCATCTTCCCTCTTATTTGTCTGGATTAAATAATCAACGAGTATACGTCTGCAATTACGACATTACGGCCTTCCAGCTAACGAGAATATGTCCTTTATTAGTCCGCTTTTACAACCTTACCACCTTTTTTCGGAATTTCGACCTGTCAGAAGACCGCTTTCTTGAGGGTTTCCTTTTGACTATATAAGGTGACTGCGGCCTTCATAGTCTCAATCAACCAGACGCTTGATTACTGCGCATTCATTATCTGTGTGGCGTAGCACGCCCAGTCAACAAGAGTCTGGTTGAAAGAGATAACTGTCTCTATTTTTCGATTGTGAAAGAGTCGTTTACACGTGATTATAAAGATTTTCTTAAATCAGACATCATCATTATTTAAAAAAACATATAATTGTATTTGTCCGTGAAATTAACTGACCATTAGAAGCATGCATATTTTGTTTAGGTGGTTACGAAATTCTCTGTAACGATGGTCCACAGACAATCCATGAGTGTCAAGTCCGTGGGTTACCGACGATGATATACACGAGAATATGCGCCTTGTGTGCTTCTGATCATCTGTCAAAAGTCTTGGTACCCATCGGGCCTAAAACTTTCTCCTCAAGATCCTTGGTCAGAATAGAATGTACTATTTCCTGTGAAATACCAACTCTACTGGCTATATATCTGTCTTTGACTCGTCTGTTAGTCATAACAATATCACGAAATGTATTGACCATTTCTGGGGTTGCAACATTGATATGCTTTCAAGGACGGGGGTCATCCTCAAGGCTCTGTTCCGTCACCCACCTCTTTCCCTAGTGTTGCTACCATATCATTATGGATATCCTTGGGTGTTTAACCCTTTTCATGCAAATATTGGATCATTGCTCTTTCACCGATTTTATCCATTTTGCAAAAAGCCACTTGTCTTGTGAGACCAGTCCTTTGGTACACGGCCCTATATAGCCAAAGAGAAGTAGGACTTAAAAAGAACATCATTGAGTACCTCCTTCAATACAAGGCTCCCAACATATCAATCATTCATCGTATGTATATGGTATGGTGTGTTAGTGTAAATTAATACGGTAATCTTCAGAATGTATATTGTAGGATAATGTAGGCAAGTACGTTTATGATAAACCACCTCTTTGTCAATACATAAAAATACAAAAGTGATATCTCAAACAGGACACATGAATCAAATATATTATTATTATTAAAAAACAATATTGGCAATAATTGTATTTCGATAACACTGTCTGCTTGTTAATCATCAAAGACCCTATCTAATATTTTAAATGATGTCTGAAAATGGATGATTCACATAGATAATAGTGTAATCTACTGATCCAGATTGAATGAAATTATTATGCGCTTAAAATATAAAACTACAAAAATTGAATCTGGATTTTTTGTCACTAACTTAATAGGAAACAAGGTCTTTCCAAAGAACACCAACCGCGGTCCCATTATGGCATGTTTGTGATAGGATACGACCAAGGTTTTTATAAAAGGTTACAGTCATGTTTTTACGAAGTACCAAACTCCGTCTAGATTCACGGTGACATTTGACGAATTAGAGCTAACGTTAAGTAATCTACAACGCGTGGAGCCGACATCAAACAGGAAGCTGTGACAATCTGTCTGTCTGGAACACTTCAGGCCACATAAGCCTTGGTTCGATGCTTGTGTGTCAACGATAACTGGGAAAACGTCTCCCGTGGACCCTAGCTTGGCTTCCCATTTGTGACACGTGTCTGAAAAAAGACATGTTTATTTATAGTAGAAAGCATACTACATTTATGAAACAATAAAAATAAAATATACTTCCACAATTAAAGATCCTTCGTCATTATATATAATAGATATCACTCGCTTATTTATAATAAACAGAAATAAAACAAAGCATCATGCTTACTTGAGAGTTGTCTAAAAGCAGTAACTGCATTTCCCTCTACATGAGAGTATCCTATTTAACCAATTCTTTCTTTCAAAGTACCGAAAACAAAATCATGTGCAATGTATTGACGGATGTATCAATAAGATTCACAAAAGTACAGAGAGGTTTCTTATCTGAATAAAGTAAGAGAAATATACTCTGTAGTTAAATTTCAGAGGCTAATATTTCACGGTTGTCCCAGTCTGGGGGTATAATATTAGCCCTAACATTACGTACTTTACTCATCGATACATTTGTTTGTATATAAATATTCGCTATGCATTTATTCTATGACTGCATATGTAGCGAAATTAAATCCCGGCCAATATTAGCATCTATACAGTATTTTAAGGTATGTCGAATGATGACTGTTAAACTGTATTATACTAGGTTTGGGCTTGGCAATGATGGTAGGAACCAAGTGTTAAAATCCACAAAGGAACCTAGGTAAATCAAAATTAAAGGGATCTTAAACAATTGATTTTAATCTATTATGCATTTTTTTCAATTTCAGTGTTTTAAAGAAAATATAAATTACTTGTGTATTCTACATTCACCGGAACTTACACGTGGTATCGAAGGTAACGGAAAAACATCGGGAACTAAAATTCCGCAAGCAGAGTTAACTATCTACCAATATTGGTGGATAGCAAAATGTTTGTTAACAGCTTACAATCCACAAATCTCGGTTCAGCTTAGAATCACAGATGATAGTAAAATATCTGCCAGCAAAACTAACAATCAACTAATCTCAGAGGATATTAAGACGTCTATTCTCAGAGGACAGTAAAATATCTGTCAATAGAGTTTACCAACCACTATTCTCAGAGGACAGTAAAATGTCTGTCAACAGAGTTTACCAACCACTATTCTCAGAAGACAGTAAAATGTCTGTCAACAGAGTTTAGCAACCACTATTCTCAGAAGACAGTAAAATGTCTGTCAACAGAGTTTACCAACCACTACTCTCAGAAGACAGTAAAATGTCTGTCAACAGAGTTTACCAACCACTACTCTCAGAAGACAGTAACATGTCTGTCAACAGAGTTTACCAACCACTATTCTCAGAAGACAGTAAAATGTCTGTCAACAGAGTTTACCAACCACTACTCTCAGAGGACAGTAAAATGTCTGTCAATAGAGTTTACCAACCACTACTCTCAGAGGACAGTAAAATGTCTGTCAACAGAGTTTACCAACCACTACTCTCAGAAGACAGTAACATGTCTGTCAACAGAGTTTACCAACCACTATTCTCAGAAAACAGTAAAATGTCTGTCAACAGAGTTTACCAACCACTACTCTCAGAGGACAGTAAAATGTCTGTCAACAGAGTTTACCAACCACTACTCTCAGAGGACAGTAAAATGTCTGTCAACAGAGTTTACCAACTACTACTCTCAGAAGACAGTAAAATGTCTGTCAACAGAGTTTACCAACTACTACTCTCAGAAGACAGTAAAATGTCTGTCAACAGAGTTTACCAACCACTATTCTCAGAGGACAGTAAAATGTCTGTCAACAGAGTTTACCAACCACTATTCTCAGAGGACAGTAAAATGTCTGTCAACAGAGTTTAGCAAATACTATTCTCAGAGGACAGTAAAATGTCTGTCAACAGAGTTTACCAACCACTATTCTCAGAAGACAGTAAAATGTCTGTCAACAGAGTTTACCAACCACTACTCTCAGAGGACAGTAAAATGTCTGTCAACAGAGTTTACCAACCACTACTCTCAGAGGACAGTAAAATGTCTGTCAACAGAGTTTACCAACCACTACTCTCAGAGGACAGTAAAATGTCTGTCAACAGAGTTTACCAACCACTACTCTCAGAGGACAGTAAAATGTCTGTCAACAGAGTTTACCAACCACTACTCTCAGAAGACAGTAAAATGTCTGTCAACAGAGTTTACCAACCACTATTCTCAGAGGACAGTAAAATGTCTGTCAACAGAGTTTACCAACCACTATTCTCAGAGGACAGTAAAATGTCTGTCAACAGAGTTTACCAACCACTACTCTCAGAAGACAGTAAAATGTCTGTCAACAGAGTTTACCAACCACTATTCTCAGAGGACAGTAAAATGTCTGTCAACAGTGTTTACCAACCACTATTCTCAGAGGACAGTAAAATGTCTGTCAACAGATGTAGGGACGTCGTACTGAGACAGACTGTACTTAGATAGACATCATTGATGTAGGGACGTCGTACTGAGACAGACTGTACTTAGATAGACATCATTGATGTAGGGACGTCGTACTGAGACACACTGTACTTAGATAGACATCATTGATGTAGGGACGTCGTACTGAGACAGACTGTACTTAGATAGACATCATTGATGTAGGGACGTCGTACTGAGACAGACTGTACTTAGATAGACATCATTGATGTAGGGACGTCGTACTGAGACACACTGTACTTAGATAGACATCATTGATGTAGGGACGTCGTACTGAGACAGACTGTACTTAGATAGACATCATTGATGTAGGGAGGTCGTACTGAGACAGACTGTACTTAGATAGACATCATTGATGTAGGGACGTCGTACTGAGACAGACTGTACTTAGATAGACATCATTGATGTAGGGACGTCGTACTGCGACAGACTGTACTTAGATAGACATCATTGATGTAGGGACGTCGTACTAGAGTTTACCAACCACTATTCTCAGAGGACAGTAAAATGTCTGTCAACAGAGTTTACCAACCACTATTCTCAGAGGACAGTAAAATGTCTGTCAACAGAGTTTACCAACCACTATTCTCAGAGGACAGTAAAATGTCTGTCAACAGAGTTTACCAACCACTACTCTCAGAAGACAGTAAAATGTCTGTCAACAGAGTTTACCAACCACTATTCTCAGAGGACAGTAAAATGTCTGTCAACAGTGTTTACCAACCACTATTCTCAGAGGACAGTAAAATGTCTGTCAACAGTGTTTACCAACCACTATTCTCAGAGGACAGTAAAATGTCTGTCAACAGAGTTTACCAACCACTATTCTCAGAGGACAGTAAAATGTCTGTCAACAGAGTATACAAACCACTATTCTCAGAGGACAGTAAAATGTCTGTCAACAGAGTATACCAACCACTACTCTCAGAGGACAGTAAAATGTCTGTCAACAGGGTTTACCAACTACTGCTCTCAGAGGACAGTAAAATATCTGTCAACGAGGCTAGCAACACACTATTCATAGAGGACAGTAAAATATTCGCCAACAGAGCTTGATAGTAAAATGTTTGTCAACAGAACTAACCACCCACTATTCTCAGAGGATACCGAGCTATATAATCATGTAATGAATGAAAAACGTGTGGAAAACCGGAAAGGAAGTCAAGGAACCCGAATTTTAAACATTAGCGTAATAATAAATAAATAGGCGAAGAATAATTAATCAATGGATATGAAGAGGAATAATAAATGAATGGATATGAAGTGGAATAATTAATTAATATGTATGAAGAGTGAACACAGCAATTGATGTCTGTAATTAACTGAAATTGCTTACATTGTCCTGTGTTTTTATATGCAGCAACATTTTACATCACCGTAGTCTATAAGAATGAAATAGAGATGTAGACTACTAGTATGTGATTAAGATATATAAAATGAAATTCAATAGTATGTGGTTTCTGATTATTTTTGTGCTGTTTCGGTAGTTCTTCCCTATTATGACGAAAACAATCTCATATATGTACAAGGTACTACATATTCCTTTGTCAAAATAAAGATTAAACTTAAAAAAAATGAGATTTTACGAATGCTCGATATTCAAATAACAGAACAAAATCAAGTACCCTTTTAGTACATTAGCCAAAAAGTGAAGCTATTAATTATTCATATAATCAGTAATTCCAGAATCCCGGGATACATACTTGATAGAAGTGATAGTGGGCATCCTTCTACCTCCAATCGCATGGATCTATGTCGATTTTCACTGTCAGGAACGGATATTACCCGGATGTACTTAGCTACAACATTTCCCGCTAATTTGTTGGTCACGATTGTATTTTTGTCGACATTACCGGGAAAAACCTGTAAAAAAATATATTAAAGCATGTACTTGACTTGTTAAAAATATTAAGAGAAATAGTTTGTGACGTAATAACGTTTCAGACATTGGCAAGAAACGTTACGTTTTGATGAAAGCTATATCCGTTTAACATTCGACAAACAGTATTTTTCATCGATGGAAAATAAGAATAAGCTGTTACAAATTACAAACTGACAATATAACCTTATATATTATATCTGTTAAATATTTTGACAAACAGTAATTTCTATCGGTTGAGAGTAAGAATAAGGTGTTATATATTCTATATCACAACTCGCAAAGTTTATCTCATTACTACCTTCCAAAAATTGGAGGCTTTCTTTTTTATCTTTTAAAATTTAAGTGGATAAATAATCAGTGTAAGTCAATCGGCCTCTATATTTGGCTATGTAACATTCGGACTTTAAAGCAGTTAGTTTAGGACGTTGTTTATAAAATTATTATTCTTTATTTAAACTTGTTTGGAAGAAATGTGGAATTATAATGAAAATAGAATGTTAAATATTTTCACGATCAAACTAAATAAATTAAAGCTCCAAAGAGGCACAAAAGGTTTCAACAATCCATAACGGAATGTGTAGGTTTTACCTTTACATCGCCTGTCGAGGTAAGTATAGAATTCCAGGTGAGTCCGTCCATAGAGATATTAACAGTGTACAAGGATACCCATTGGGGATAATCTCCCCGTCCACGGGTCTGTATGGCCTGCAGTGACGAGACGTTCCTAAGCTCCACCTGTACACAATGAATAGAGAGTACAATAGAAAACCACAGTTACTATTGACATAATAATGAAACCGTAATTCTAACTAAAATTCGATAGAAGGTCATACAAATATTGATTTGTATCGAGAATATTGAAAAATTAAAAGTATGAAAAACGACCTGTGTCATTTAAATAAAATATTGTACAACAACACTGGAGATAAGAAGCATTGATGCAGCTTTATTTTAACAAGCCAATCAATCACTACTCCGCTGCAATTTCACATGAGTATTCTGATCTATTGTAAATATGAAACATGACTAACCATAAGCTATGATTTGTTTTATATAATTTGCTAAGCTGCTTGTTATTTTGATCAGAATGTTTCTGGAGAACCCGTGCATCTCGTGTGGGTCACTTGTGTTAGAAACAACTATTGCATTATTCTCTTGTGTCTATGAGATGCAATAAGTACATTTATTAACACTATGAAAGCGCACATATCCGATGTGACTTAAAAATCGAAATGGTGAATAATATCACGCAAATATATAATGTTAAGAAGTATTTCATGATAAAATGCTCTCATAAAATACTAGTCAGAACTATAATGAGACTGTTTTGAGGGGAAATAGTTTCATGTAAAAACCTTTACAGCAATTCATGTAGGGACGTCGTACTGAGACAGACTGTACTTAGATAGACATCATTGATGTAGGGACGTCGTACTAAGGCAGACTGTACTTAGATAGATATCATTGATGTAGGGACGTCGTACTGAGACAGACTGTACTTAGATAGACATCATTGATGTAGGGACGTCGTACTGAGACAGACTGTACTTAGATAGACATCATTGATGTAGGGACGTCGTACTGAGACGGACCGTACTTAGATAGACATCATTGATGTAGGGACGTCGTACTGAGACAGACTGTACTTAGATAGACATCATTGATGTCGGGACGTCGTACTGAGACAGACTGTACTTAGACATCATTGATGTCGGGACGTCGTACTGAGACAGACTGTACTTAGATAGACATCATTGATGTAGGGACGTCGTACTGAGACAGACTGTACTTAGATAGACATCATTAATGTAGGGACGTCGTACTGAGACAGACTGTACTTAGATAGACATCATTAATGTAGGGACGTCGTACTGAGACAGACTGTACTTAGATAGACATCATTGATGTAGGGACGTCGTACTGAGACAGACTGTACTTAGATAGACATCATTGATGTAGGGACGTCGTACTGAGACAGACTGTACTTAGACATCATTGATGTAGGGACGTCGTACTGAGACAGACTGTACTTAGATAGACATCATTGATGTAGGGACGTCGTACTGAGACAGACTATACTTAGATAGACATCATTGATGTAGGGACGTCGTACTGAGACAGACTGTACTTAGACATCATTGATGTAGGGACGTCGTACTGAGACAGACCGTACTTAGATAGACATCATTGATGTAGGGACGTCGTACTGAGACAGACTGTACTTAAATAGACATCATTGATGTAGGGACGTCGTACTGAGACAGACTGTACTTAAATAGACATCATTGATGTAGGGACGTCGTACTGAGACAGACTGTACTTAGATAGACATCATTGATGTAGGGACGTCGTACTGAGACAGACTGTACTTAGATAGACATCATTGATGTAGGGACGTCGTACTGAGACAGACTGTACTTAGATAGACATCATTAATGTAGGGACGTCGTACTGAGACAGACTGTACTTAGATAGACATCATTAATGTAGGGACGTCGTACTGAGACAGACTGTACTTAGATAGACATCATTGATGTAGGGACGTCGTACTGAGACAGACTGTACTTAGATAGACATCATTGATGTAGGGACGTCGTACTGAGACAGACTGTACTTAGATAGACATCATTGATGTAGGGACGTCGTACTGAGACAGACTGTACTTAGATAGACATCATTGATGTAGGGACGTCGTACTGAGACAGACTGTACTTAGATAGACATCATTGATGTAGGGACGTCGTACTGAGACAGACTGTACTTAGATAGACATCATTGATGTAGGGACGTCGTACTGAGACAGACTGTACTTAGATAGACATCATTAATGTAGGGACGTCGTACTGAGACAGACTGTACTTAGATAGACATCATTAATGTAGGGACGTCGTACTGAGACAGACTGTACTTAGATAGACATCATTGATGTAGGGACGTCGTACTGAGACAGACTGTACTTAGATAGACATCATTGATGTAGGGACGTCGTACTGAGACAGACTGTACTTAGATAGACATCATTGATGTAGGGACGTCGTACTGAGACAGACTATACTTAGATAGACATCATTGATGTAGGGACGTCGTACTGAGACAGACTATACTTAGATAGACATCATTGATGTAGGGACGTCGTACTGAGACAGACTGTACTTAGATAGACATCATTGATGTAGGGACGTCGTACTGAGACAGACTGTACTTAGACATCATTGATGTAGGGACGTCGTACTGAGACAGACTGTACTTAGATAGACATCATTGATGTAGGGACGTCGTACTGAGACAGACTGTACTTAGATAGACATCATTGATGTAGGGACGTCGTACTGAGACAGACTGTACTTAGATAGACATCATTGATGTAGGGACGTCATACTGAGACAGATTGTACTTAGATAGACATCATTGATGTAGGGACGTCGTACTGAGACAGACTGTACTTAGATAGACATCATTGATGTAGGGACGTCGTACTGAGACAGAATGTACTTAGATAGATATCATTGATGTAGGGACGTCGTACTGAGACAGACTGTACTTAGATAGACATCATTGATGTAGGGACGTCGTACTGAGACAGACTGTACTTAGATAGACATCATTGATGTAGGGACGTCGTACTGAGACAGACTGTACTTAGATAGACATCATTGATGTAGGGACGTCGTACTGAGACAGACCGTACTTAGATAGACATCATTGATGTAGCGACGTACTGAGACAGACTGTACTTAGATAGACATCATTGATGTAGGGACGTCGTACTGAGACAGACTGTACTTAGATAGACATCATTGATGTAGGGACGTCGTACTGAGACAGACTGTACTTAGATAGACATCATTGATGTAGGGACGTCGTACTGAGACAGACTGTACTTAGATAGACATCATTAATGTAGGGACGTCGTACTGAGACAGACTGTACTTAGATAGACATCATTGATGTAGGGACGTCGTACTGAGACAGACTGTACTTAGATAGACATCATTGATGTAGGGACGTCGTACTGAGACAGACTGTACTTAGATAGACATCATTGATGTAGGGAGGTCATACTGAGACAGACTGTACTTAGATAGACATCATTGATGTAGGGAGGTCGTACTGAGACAGACTGTACTTATATAGACATCATTGATGTAGGGACGTCGTACTGAGACAGACTGTACTTATATAGACATCATTGATGTAGGGACGTCGTACTGAGACAGACTGTACTTAGATAGACATCATTGATGTAGGGACGTCGTACTGAGACAGACTGTACTTAGATAGACATCATTGATGTAGGGACGTCGTACTGAGACAGACTGTACTTAGATAGACATCATTGATGTAGGGACGTCGTACTGAGACAGACTGTACTTAGATAGACATCATTGATGTCGGGACGTCGTACTGAGACAGACTGTACTTAGATAGACATCATTGATGTCGGGACGTCGTACTGAGACAGACTGTACTTAGATAGACATCATTGATGTAGGGACGTCGTACTGAGACAGACTGTACTTATATAGACATCATTGATGTAGGGACGTCGTACTGAGACAGACTGTACTTATATAGACATCATTGATGTAGGGACGTCGTACTGAGACAGACTGTACTTAGATAGACATCATTGATGTAGGGACGTCGTACTGAGACAGACTGTACTTAGATAGACATTACTGATGTAGGGACGTCGTACTGAGACAGACTGTACTGATATAGACATCATTGATGTAGGGACGTCGTACTGAGACAGACCGCACTTAGATAGACATCATTGATGTAGGGACGTCGTACTGAGACAGACTGTACTTAGATAGACATCATTGATGTAGGGACGTCGTACTGAGACAGACTGTACTTAGATAGACATCATTGATGTAGGGACGTCGTACTGAGACAGACTGTACTTAGATAGACATCATTGATGTAGGGACGTCGTACTGAGACAGACTGTACTTAGACATCATTGATGTAGGGACGTCGTACTGAGACAGACTGTACTTAGATAGATATCATTGATGTAGGGACGTCGTACTGAGACAGACTGTACTTAGATAGACATCATTGATGTAGGGACGTCGTACTGAGACAGACTGTACTTAGATAGACATCATTGATGTAGGGACGTCATACTGAGACAGACTGTACTTAGATAGACATCATTGATGTAGGGACGTCGTACTGAGACAACTGTACTTAGATAGACATCATTGATGTAGGGACGTCGTACTGAGACAGACTGTACTTAGATAGACATCATTGATGTCGGGACGTCGTACTGAGACAGACTGTACTTAGATAGACATCATTGATGTAGGGACGTCGTACTGAGACAGACTGTACTTAGATAGACATCATTAATGTAGGGACGTCGTACTGAGACAGACTGTACTTAGATAGACATCATTGATGTAGGGACGTCGTACTGAGACACACTGTACTTAGATAGACATCATTGATGTAGGGACGTCGTACTGAAACATTCATGTACTTGTATTTATATCGACATCATAAATGTCATTGATGTAAAGACGTGTTTATTGACGGTACCTTGCGACAATTCATAAAATAAAATCGAGGTTTTAGTGTCAATTTGATGCAAAGAGTGGTGTATACAAAAATGTGTACATCACCATATGCTTTGTTCACATTTTCATTTTGATGCATTAATGAAGACTTATGTCTCTAAATCCTACTTTTAATATTCCTGTCTATTACACGCTTGCTGAAGAAGAATGTTTTATAGTTCTAACTATGGCCCGTGTTCCGACCATTGATAAACTCATTGTCCACTCAGACGACTATTGTTTGTAAATACATCCTACTAGAGCTTCCCTTCATAGAATTATCAAAGCTGAATAACAGCTTCGACGACATTTTTTAACATTAGATTTCTGTTTAAATATTATTTCTTTTTGGACTACCTTCCACAATCTCCGCTTTAAAAGATCCTTTCCATCATGTCTACTTTGCAGCCTCTCTAAGCAAGATTCAAAATGACTTAAAGTCTACGTAGTCATGGCGTTTTGGTACTGTCAAGGCATCTGTCATGCGCATTCGAGGTAATTCCAGTGAAATAATATCTAACAATAATAAAAAGTAGTGTTAAGATCTACCTGTAAGTAGTGTCCGTCCCCGCCGTGCAATGGACACCAGGCTCGGGAACTGCTGAATCTTGCTAAATTGTAATGGACAATGAGGATGAGTGGAGGATGCTGTGATTGCATTGTCAGAAACACCATAGGGGCCGGTTACCAGGCTGAAATCACATGGACCACATCCTCCTGAAATGTAATGTTCTCTAATGTAGAGTTTCTATGCATTCATTTCTTTCAATTGACATGATAAATCATAGAGTAACACCCCTCCCGCCTATCCCTTATCCGTATTTCGATCGCCACAAACTTCAGCATAATTATGTATCTAATATGTTAGCTTATCTGATGGTGTATCAAGGACTACACTCTGAATACCGATATTGAAGTATAGAAATATTAAGCTGACATCCAAAAATGCGTTTTTAGTATCATGATATTTCCATTCGTATATCTGCTCTATAGTGTTTATGATATAGAGTCAAAACAGGGTAAAATATGTGACAGGAATGAGCGAAATTACACGTCTGTTGATGACATTCCAATCTAAAATCTAGTTTAAATCTATCCCAATTTCATAATCAAAATAGCTCCCACACAGATGCATATTTTTTTTAAGACGATTCTCAGAATCAAAATCAATAATGTAACTCAAATTCGAAAATCATGCGATAAAAGATAACAACAACAACAACAACAACAACACATACACACACACGCACGTAAACTAACAACTACTTACCACAACACATTACATGTATCACCATGTAAATCAGGCCGAGTATTTGTACCGCTCCCTCCATCGAATATTTCAGTGGCCAGTGAAACTGACAACGATTATCTGGAAAAACATTAACTCTGGTCCCGTCGACGCACCCTTTCCAATATCATTTTAGTGTGTTGTGTTTAGTTAGCGATGAGTAATGTGAATATAACCATACGCTCACAAAGACACACACAACATGGAATTCGATCTTTATGTTCTATCAATGATAACGTGTAAATATTGTAAAAAGGGTAGAGCTATCATATTCCTTTTGCATTGTTTATACGACAATGGTATTGACGTATATGTTCTTTTTTACCTTTGGATTTTTTCTTTGTTTGAGTTCATATCAATTATCATTTGTATCAAAGTGACTATAGCTTTAAAAAACCACTTTTAGAAAACATTCTCAGGCGTAGTTGTTTTTGAAGGGCCATAAAGATGGTTCAGAAATAACTAAATTATTGCAAAATAAAAACATTAATATTGGGTAGTTCCTACATGAATGTATATTTTACAGCTCATAAGCGGATCGCTTCGTGGACTCGTCTCTCGCACCAACGTGATTCAATTTGACCGTCTCCGTGTAGCAATTGTAACAAACATCAACTAAGATACGCGGTGTTTTAAACCCCGAAAGCATATGTTTATAGAACGTTATTACGGTATAGAGTCGTGTGTCGATCGCTACAACTTAACATCGTTTCATTATTTATGATTCCGATCAATGATAACTGACTAAATCATCAACTTTGATTAAAGGAAAACATCTCTGTTAGACTGGGAAGGCTTACAGTTTATCTCACTTTAATGTACATGAGTCAGATTGGGAGACATGACGCGACTCTTGTGTCTCGGTTACTGTCTTCCTCCGATCTAGGCAACCCTTGGGGATCGTCTGCCAGCCCCAGCAGTCGGTGACTATATGCATAATGCTGTACCCGCATGAGAGCTGCAGTAGCAGAGCGGTCGACCACATGTGGCAGTATGAGGTCGATATGATGTCAGAACTGACAACCACATGTGGCAGTATGACGTCGATATGATGTCAGAACTGACAACCACATGTGGCAGTATGAGGTCGATATGATGTCAGAACTGACAACCACATGTGGCAGTATGAGGTCGATATGATGTCAGAACTGACAACCACATGTGGCAGTATGAGGTCGATATGATGTCAGAACTGACAACCACATGTGGCAGTATGAGGTCGATATGATGTCAGAACTGACAACCACATGTGGCAGTATGAGGTCGATATGATGTCAGAACTGACAACCACATGTGGCAGTATGAGGTCGATATGATGTCAGAACTGACAACCACATGTGGCAGTATGAGGTCGATATGATGTCAGAACTGACAACCACATGTGGCAGTATGAGGTCGATATGATGTCAGAACTGACAACCACATGTGGCAGTATGAAGTCGATATGATGTCAGAACTGACAACCACATGTGGCAGTATGAGGTCGATATGATGTCAGAACTGACAACCACATGTGGCAGTATGACGTCGATATGATGTCAGAACTGACAACCACATGTGGCAGTATGAGGTCGATATGATGTCAGAACTGACAACCACATGTGGCAGTATGAGGTCGATATGATGTCAGAACTGACAACCACATGTGGCAGTATGACGTCGATATGATGTCAGAACTGACAACCACATGTGGCAGTATGACGTCGATATGATGTCAGAACTGACAACCACATGTGGCAGTATGAGGTCGATATGATGTCGGACATGATAACCACATGTGGCAGTATGAGGTCGATATGATGTCAGAACTGACAACCACATGTGGCAGTATGAGGTCGATATGATGTCAGAACTGACAACCACATCACATGTGGCAGTATGAGGTCGATATGATGTAAGAACTGACAACCACATGTGGCAGTATGAGGTCGATATGATGTCAGAACTGACAACCACATGTGGCAGTATGAGGTCGATATGATGTCAGAACTGACAACCACATGTGGCAGTATGAGGTCGATATGATGTCAGAACTGACAACCACATGTGGCAGTATGAAGTCGATATGATGTCAGAACTGACAACCACATCACATGTGGCAGTATGACGTCGATATGATGTCAGAACTGACAACCACATGTGGCAGTATGAGGTCGATATGATGTCAGAACTGACAACCACATGTGGCAGTATGAGGTCGATATAATGTCAGAACTGACAACCACATGTGGCAGTATGAGGTCGATATGATGTCAGAACTGACAACCACATGTGGCAGTATGAAGTCGATATGATGTCAGAACTGACAACCACATGTGGCAGTATGAGGACGATATGATGTCAGAACTGACAACCACATGTGGCAGTATGAGGTCGATATGATGTCAGAACTGACAACCACATGTGGCAGTATGAGGTCGATATGATGTCAGAACTGACAACCACATGTGGCAGTATGAGGTCGATATGATGTCAGAACTGACAACTACATGTGGCAGTATGAGGTCGATATGATGTCAGAACTGACAACCACATGTGGCAGTATGAGGACGATATGATGTCAGAACTGACAACCACATGTGGCAGTATGACGTTGATATGATGTCAGAACTGACAACCACATGTGGCAGTATGAGGACGATATGATGTCAGAACTGACAACCACAATTCCATATATATGACCGTTGTTTGGAATTCGTGCCACGTCTCCTTGTATCAGAGCGGACGATCACATGGGCAAATATGACATCAGTTGTAATTATAATATTTATTCAAGTAATAAGTTTTGCGGTATAAATATATGTCGCAAATTAGGAGTATAGTCCAAATTCATACAGTAGAATATAGCAGGAAAATTGAATCTTACATATAGACTTACCAAACATGACATAAACCATTTTACATTTACAGACACTGAGGACATCGCTGTCCTAATGACTTAACCTTCCGGACATTGAGGACATCACCGTCCTAATGACTTAACCTTCCAGACATTGAGGACATCGCCGTCCTAATGACTTAACCTTCCAGACATTGAGGACATCGCCGTCCTAATGACTTAACCTTCCGGACATTGAGGACATCGCCGTCCTAATGACTTAACCTTCCAGACATTGAGGACATCGCCGTCCTAATGACTTAACCTTCCGGACATTGAGGACATCGCCGTCCTAATGACTTAACCTTCCAGACATTGAGGACATCACCGTCCTAATGACTTAACCTTCCGGACATTGAGGACATCGCCGTCCTAATGACTTAACCTTCCGGACATTGAGGACATTGAGGTCATCGCCGTCCTAATGACTTAACCTTCCAGACATTGAGGACATCGCCGTCCTAATGACTTAACCTTCCGGACATTGAGGACATTGAGGACATCGCCGTCCTAATGACTTAACCTTCCGGACATTGAGGACATCGCCGTCCTAATGACTTAACCTTCCAGACATTGAGGACATCGCCGTCCTAATGACTTAACCTTCCGGACATTGAAGACATCGCCGTCCTAATGACTTAACCTTCCAGACATTGAGGACATCGCCGTCCTAATGACTTAACCTTCCGGACATTGAAGACATCGCCGTCCTAATGACTTAACCTTCCAGACATTGAGGACATCGCCGTCCTAATGACTTAACCTTCCGGACATTGAGGACATCGCCGTCCTAATGACTTAACCTTCCAGACATTGAGGACATCGCCGTCCTAATGACTTAACCTTCCGGACATTGAGGACCTCGCCGTCCTAATGACTTAACCTTCCAGACATTGAGGACATCGCCGTCCTAATGACTTTACCTTCCGGACATTGAGGACTAATCTAGAATTAATCAATTAATCTAGAATCAAGAAAGAATTTCTTCAGTAACAGAATAATAGATGTATGGAATAATTTGCCGCAACATATTATAGATGCAGATACTGTATACAACTTTGAAGTAATGCTAGATAAACACTGGAAAAATATTCATTTTAAAGTTTAACATTTTAGATATATTGAGGAAACATAGCCATTGATATACTGGAAATCAATCATTTATTTATTTTATGTACATATATTGTTGATATGGATATAGAGGCTTCCAGCCTGCATCCATTAATTATCCTAATAAATCCTAATAAATCGCCGTCCTAATGACTTAACCTTCCGGACATTGAGGACCTCGCCGTCCTAATGACTTAACCAACATCGATGACATCGATTAGAAATCAGTACCGTTCACGTTTTACATGAAGTACCAAACTCTGTCAAGGTTAACACTTTGGTGTGATACATCGGAAATCGAATTAAATAATGTACAACATTTGGAGCCGACATCAAACAGGAAGCTGTCACATTCTGTCCGTCTCCAACACTCCAGGCCGCATATTCCTTGGTTTGACGCGTCTATGTCCACGAGGACTGGGAAAACGTCTCCTGTAGAGCCAAGTCTAGCTTCCCATTTACGACACGAATCTGAAAAAGATTCCAACATTTTGAATGATGTCCATTTAAGCATTGAACTGTTACCAAATGGTAGTATACAGTCGATATGAATACAATTTGGGTGACAGATAAATAGAATGTCGCCCGTTATATCTGTCACCCAAATTGTATTCATATCGACTGTATACTACCATTTGGTAACAGTTCAATGCTTATATTTGCATTCATAAAGGCTGAAAGTAACTGGCGGTCATTGTTTTGACCCGCAACACCTGGGGCTGTATTCCTACTCTGACCGTATCACTGTAAATTGTAGTATACAGTCTCATGAATACAATTTGGTTTACTAACGACATATAGGCAAATGCAACACAGAATGTAAATATATATTTATGAGTTAATGTCCCTATAACATAAATGAAGTGGTTTACATATTGCGAAACCATACAATAGCGGTGTCCGTTTATACTAATGTAGGAATAGTCTTTCATGTAAATCTTTAACAAGTTAAGTCAGCTGATAATAATTTACGAAAGCCGGTTTCGTAAGAATTTTTGGTTCGCGTAATAACCCAAAACTAATATATATAAACAGAATCAGCTGCATTAGTTTCGCGATATTTCTTCGCTTACTGAGACCTACAATGTTTATGTCTTCTCTCTCTCTCTCTCTCTCTCTCTCTCTCTCTCTCTCTCTCTCTATAAAAATTCATATGAAAGGATAGAAACGCTGTTTCTTCTATTGTCTAAGCATATGAATTATATTTTGAAACAATGTTATTTAAAGGCTTTTCTAGTTCTGATTTAAAGATATCACGAATACATTGGACTTTTATTTGATGATGGAAGGCGCAAAATGATTTTTGCAATGTAGTATTGAGGTAACATTTATTGCTGAGCTGTTTATATAACACATCTTTCTTTCCCAATTAATATATTAACTAAAATTTGACATATACATAATTAATGTATACTCCAATGTGTGTATAGTTTACCGATAAACGATCGATAACATATTTATATATCAGAGAATAAGTGATTGAGTTGAAATCGAAAAATAGCCATCCCAGCTAATCTTAATTCGGGGTACATACTTGATAACAACGAGACTGGACATCCCTGTACCTCCATTCTCATCGAATTATATGTATGTCCGGAGACGGATATGACCCGGATGTACTTGGCAACAACTTTTCCCTCTAGTTTGTTGGTCACGATTGTATTCTTGTCAAAATTCGCAGGAAATACCTTTATAAAATACGGAAGGATAATTTGACATATTCATTTCAAGCAATTTAATAATGATAGAGATGCTGTTGGACATGGCGAATCGAATGCCACTCGTTGAAAGAATCCCCGTTAAAACTGCACAAAGTACTTGATACAGCTACTGTATACAAGATATGGTTAGACGTTACTACTGTATACAAGGTATGGTTAGACGTTACTACTGTATACAGGAGATGGTTAGACGTTACTACTGTATACAAGATATGGTTAGACGTTACTACTGTATACAAGAGATGGTTAGACGTTACTACTGTATACAAGAGATGGTTAGACGTTACTACTGTATACAAGAGATGGTTAGACGTTACTACTGTATACAAGATATGGTTAGACGTTACTACTGTATACAGGAGATGGTTAAACGTTACTACTGTATACAAGATATGGTTAGACGTCACTACTGTATACAAGAGATGGTTAGACGTTACCTACTGTATACAAGAGATGGTTAGACGTTACTTCTGTGTACAAGAGATGGTTAGACGTTTACTACTGTATACAAGATATGGTTAGACGTTACTACTGTATACAAGAGATGGTTAGACGTTACTACTGTATACAAGAGATGGTTAGACGTTACTTCTGTGTACAAGAGATGGTTAGACGTTACTACTGACTGTATACAAGATATGGTTAGACGTTACTACTGTATACAATAGATGGTTAGACGTTACTACTGTATACAATAGATGGTTAGACGTCACTACTGTATACAAGAGATGGTTGAACGTTACTACTGTATACAAGAGATGGTTAGACGTCACTTATATATACAAGATATGGTTAGACGTCACTACTGTATACAGGAGATGGTTAGACGTCACTACTGTATACAAGAGATGGTTAAACGTTACTACTGTATACAAGATATGGTTAGACGTCACTACTGTATACAAGAGATGGTTAGACGTTACCACTGTATACAAGAGATGGTTAGACGTTACTTCTGTGTACAAGAGATGGTTAGACGTTACTACTGACTGTATACAAGAGATGGTTAGACGTTACTACTGTATACAATAGATGGTTAGACGTTACTACTGTATACAAGAGATGGTTGAACGTTACTACTGTATACAAGATATGGTTGAACGTTACTACTGTATACAAGAGATGGTTAGACGTCACTACTATATACAAGATATGGTTAGACGTTACTACTGTATACAAGAGATGGTTAGACGTCACTACTGTATACAAGAGATGGTTAGACGTTACTACTGTATACAAGAGATGGTTAGACGTTACTACTGTATACAAGATATGGTTAGACGTTACTACTGTATACAAGAGATGGTTAGACGTCACTACTGTATACAAGATATGGTTAGACGTTACTACTGTATACAAGGTATGGTTAGACGTCACTACTGTATACAAGAGATGGTTAGACGTTACTACTGTATACAAGATATGGTTAGACGCTTATTATCAGACAATCGCTAACCGCTCTCAAACGTAGACTTATAAAGTAACAAAAGAGGTCATGACGTGATAAATCATGTACCGAATCATTCTACTGTGATAGGTCAGAGTACCTCAACCTATTTAATGTTACTTGATGAACTGATGGAAAATATGTACAGCTAATGGAAGTAATGCCACAAAAATATTTGGTCAAAGAAGAATACCGAATAGGAAAAGAAAAGAAATTGAATGCATAGCTTATAAAAATTATTAATTGTGTGCATGAAATGATCTTATGGAAATGTATCCAAATAGTCTAATTCTATGGTATGGGGAGGAATATCAATTTCTAAAATAAAATTAAAATGATTTCATCGAGAAACAATATTTTGAATCGTCTGCTGATTTGTTCAGAAAGATTCAAACTTAATGTAACCTTCATGTCATCAGTAGAGTTTAGTACAGAACTCCAAGTGATCCCGTACTTACTAGTGTAAACACTATGTTACCTTTATACCACCTGTAGAGTTTAGTACAGATCTCCAAGTGATCCCGTACTTACTAGTGTTAAACACTATGTTACCTTTATATCACCTGTAGAGTTTAGTACAGAACTCCAAGTGATCCAGTGTAAATACTATGTTACCTTTATAATCTCCAAGTGATCCCGTACTTACTAGTGTAAACACCATGTTACCTGTAGAGTTTAGTACAGATCTCCAAGTGATCCCGTACTTACTAGTGTAAACACCATGTTACCTTTATATGACCTGTAGAGTTTAGTACAGAACTCCAAGTGATCCCGTACTTACTAGTGTAAACACTATGTTACCTTTATATGACCAGTAGAGTTTAGTACAGAACTCCAAGTGATCCCATCTTTACTAGTGTTAACCCTATATGAGGTTACCCACTGGTTCGCGTTTGCACGTCCACGGGTTTGTATTGCCTTCAGTGCTGAAATAGCTTGAAACTCCACCTGTACATTGAAAAACACAGGAACACAGCGTATCATAGGTATTGATCTACAATTTTATGTATATGTGATGTCATAAGTGTGTTATATAAACCATACAGTATATATATAAATGAAAAGCATCAACGTGTAATAAGATATCATTGTAATTTATTACATTGTAGCTATTGCTGAGCTATAGGTTATATTGAAGAGCTTGGTTGTTTGGTCATTTTGTATACAAAATATTGGGTTGATGATTAGGAAAGTAAACAACTACGTGTACAAGTGTACAGTAGGTGGTTCCAAGATGAAGTTTCGAGCGAGACTACATAATGTAGATTATGGTCAAAAACGATCATTCATACACTTCTCACGAGGTGTTATCATGACCTACTTTAGAACTTAGACCTAAACTTAGATCTAAACTTAGACCTAAACTTAGACCTAAACTTAGACCTAAACTTAGATCTAAACTTAGACCTAAACTTAGACATAAACTTAGACCTAAACTTAGACCTAAACTTAGACCTTAACTTAGACCTAAACTTAGATCTAAACTTAGACCTAAACTTAGACCTAAACTTAGACCTAAACTTAGACCTAACTTAGACCTAAACTTAGATCTAAACTTAGACCTTAACTTAGACCTAAACTTAGACCTGAACTTAGACCTTAACTTAGACCTTAACTTAGACCTAAACTTAGACCTTAACTTAGACCTAAACTTAGACCTAAACTTAGACCTTAACTTAGACCTAAACTTAGACATAAACTTAGACCTAAACTTAGACCTAAACTTAGACCTTAACTTAGACCTAAACTTAGACCTTAACTTAGACCTAAACTTAGACCTAAACTTAGACCTAAACTTAGACCTTAACTTAGACCTAAACTTAGACCTTAACTTAGACCTTAACTTAGACCTAAACTTAGACCTGAACTTAGACCTTAACTTAGACCTAAACTTAGACCTAAACTTAGACCTAAACTTAGACCTAAACTTAGACCTAAACTTAGACCTAAACTTAGACCTAAACTTAGACCTTAACAGTTCTCGAACGGGATTAGTGCTCTAATTCGATTTTCATTCGAAAAATTGACCGATTTCGCGGTTCCAGTTATAATGGTGTATGTTGAGGCTTTTCGATGATTTTTCTCTCAAGCAAGCGAGTTGTTATCAAAGTCTGAGCGCGCTTAATTGAATTTGCCTTTGTACATTTGGCATTCATCAGCCCTTAACTTCCAACTGCAAGCATTTCAATACTTAAATATCCATCGCAAAAATATGTCAAATGAAATTGAGGGTATACCATAAAATGCGTTTTTTTTTAAATGGCGGTCATGCGACCATCTTGGATTTCGAATCGACCTGAAAATTAACAATGCTTGGTCAAAACCGTCTCGGGGTCATTTCATCACGGTGGCTATACATTTAGGTAATCCTGACAATTCGAGTCAGATGACCTAAAATGTATTTATAGGATATTTTGATATACTGTATAGAATGTACGGATGGTGGTGTGAAAATCTTTGTTGTTATCATGGTCAAAAACCAAAGGAGAAACTATAACAAATCGTGGTCACACTACTATGTCCTTTATGTGGGTTATCCAGGAAAAAATTCAACAAGAAAATAGAAAAAATGTCTTTAAAGCAAGAAAACAAAATACCCAAGAGTAAGTTATTTTACATAGTGTATCACATGTATGCTTAATGTGCGTAATGTGCTTTTTCATTAGTTTATAAAATTTTATATATCGTGGAAAAAAAAAATAAACAAACAAAACAAGATACAAAAATGTTTGTTTCTTTACATTGATATTGTTAACCATTATAATTATACTGCTACAGAAAACATACCTATACTCTTGCTGATGTAAATTAAACATGTTCTCATTTCAACAAGTTGTTCTATCGATGTATAGACCCTGGAGTGGTATGTTAAGTATTCTAAACTAATAATATGTAGCATTTAAATGTTGTTCAGCCTTAACATACAAATATGATTCAATGTCATAAAATAATGGAGAAATGAAATGAACCTGCAAATAGTGTCCATTGCCGATAGATAGTGGACACCAGCCGTTGGAGCTGCTCATCCTTACACCAGGAACAGGACAATGAGAATGAAAAGAGGACGCTGTTAATGCGTGGTCAGAAACACCATAGGGCCCAGTCACCAGATCGAAATCACAAGAACTACATCCAGCTGAAAATAGATATATTACCGTACATATGTGACTTTCTGACCGTATAAAACTCTTTCTGGTTACACTAACAGATCAATTGTTGTAAATTCCGTGTTTGTCCGAGGCGGAACAGGAGTTCGCGGGCATTATTTCACACAACACCGCCTTGTTACATTTATGTTTGTATAGAAATGTGTTCGGTGGGTAAAGTATTTTCGCGCTTTGTTTAATGGCCTCGAAAACATTAAGATTAGATCCCGGAAATATCACCAATATTCCAGAAAACTTCTGACAGAACACTGTTATGTCGAAACATAGATAACTGCAAGCTTCCCAAGGGTACAAGTGCTACATAATTATCTCTTCGCATCTTGACTGAAGGCGATGATACCAGGTACATAGTCATGGCACACAGTACTCTCAACGCAACCTCACAAAGGGTGCTGATGTCGTATGTCTATGCTAGTCACTATTATATTTAAGTCACAAGGTAAATTGGTACCACAAACAAAGTGTAGCTCTATTGCACAAAAATCGGTAAGCAATATTGTGTTTCATAGCTCTATTACACTGAATATGGTTTAAAATAAAAAGTTTTTCTTGAAGACATTTGGCAATTTAATGACACATTCTTATTCCAGTACAACTTGGAGTATTGAAGCCCAAATCTTACTATGAGAAGATCACATTACCAAAAAACAAAACAACCTAAAAGTAAATCGTTGATGTGGGTAATAATAAGTACCTTCGCGACATATACTGATGTAGCGGTGTCATTACTTACATTGTAGACCGTCTGTATATAAATTAAATATGCTTAAACGCTGAACTGCAAATCGTTTTCATTTGCCCCTACAGAAATTTTAATCCTTTGTTTTCGAGTTAAAACACTCTTCTTCAAATATGATATTTTAAAATAATTACGGTAAATAGCATGCGTTGTTGAAGATGAACGTCTTCATAGAATCAATCATGTATATACAAAAATGTATATTAGTTATTCATTACATTTGAACTTAATATATACCTTTTTTAATACACTTACCACACACCATCGCCATGGTTAGGAGGACGAAAATTTGTATCACTTTCTCCATGGTGTGAAGTCCAGTGTCGTGTTTAAATTTTACAGCTCGATTGAGAGTAACATCTGTATCAATCGGTAACGTGTTGTCATTCCTTTGTTAGTGTATTATGGATTATTGTGCTAGTTTTAATAACGAAACAAACATTTAATGTCCATCAAATCAATAGAATTGTCGCAAAGTATGCAAAGTAAGCAATGCTTATTGATGTTTTAATGGACTGAGTTATCATATTCCCTGTAGCTTTGTGTAGTATTTATATACGTATATATATGATAGAGTACTTACCTAGCCTCTCTCTGACTATCATATTCCCTGTAGCTTTGTGTAGTATTTATATACGTATATATATGATAGAGTACTTACCTAGCCTCTCTCTGACTATCATATTCCCTGTAGCTTTGTGTAGTATTTATATACGCATTTACTGTATATATACATATATATGATAGCGTACTTACCTAGCCTCTCTGACTTCCCTTTGTTGATAGATATGTCGTACACAATATGGATTTTATATACGACACATCACTTTAAATTCCTCTATGATCCATTCCGCTTCATGACTTTCATGACGAACATCACCCGATTAGATCAATGTTGGTGTTATACTTTAAACACTTTGAGTCATCAAATCTGACAGAATTAATGGTAAATTGATTCACGAAACTTTAGATAAAATGTACATTTATGGCAGGAAGTCTTGCTCCCCCCTCGCAACTACGAATTCGTGTTCTAGTTTATTTTTCATTCTTTATGTACAATGTTCAATTCTATTTCCCAAAACAGAATTTATGATAAGGATATTACTGTTGATGAACCCTGGAGACAATTGGGTGTCCACACGGAGAAGACTATCACTGGTGATGAACCCTGGAGACAATTGGGTGTCCACACGTAGAAGACTATCACTGTTGATGAACCCTGGAGACAATTGGGTGTCCACACGTAGAAGACTATTACTGTTGGTGAACCCTGGAGACAATTCTGTGTCCACACGTAGAAGACTATCACTGTTGATGAACCCTGGAGACAATTGGGTGTCCACACGTAGAAGACTATTACTGTTGGTGAACTCTGTAGACAATTGGGTGTCAACACGGAGAAGACTATCACTGGTGATGAACCCTGGAGACAATTTGGTGTCCACACGTAGAAGACTATTACTGTTGATGAACCCTGGAGACAATTGGGTGTCCACACGGAGAAGACTATCACTGTTGATGAACCCTGGAGACAATTGGGTGTCCATACCTAGAAGGCTATTACTGTTGATGAACCCTGGAGACAATTGGGTGTCCACACCTAGAAGACTATTACTGTTGGTGAACTCTGGAGACAATTGGGTGTCCACACGTAGAAGACTATTACTGTTGGTGAACCCTGGAGACAATTGGGTGTCCACACGTAGAAGACTATCACTGTTGATGAACCCTGGAGACAATTGGGTGTCCACACGTAGAAGACTATTAATGATGATGAACCCTTGGGACAATTGGGTGTCCATACCTAGAAGACAACACTGTTGATGAACCCTGGAGACAATTGGGTGTCCACACCTAGAAGACTATTACTGTTGATGAACCCTGGAGACAATTGGGTGTCCACACGTAGAAGACTATTACTGTTGATGAACCCTGGAGACAATTGGGTGTCAACACGTAGAAGACTATTACTGTTGTCAAATATGAACGTACATATGCAATTTAGTTTTTAGGTTAAATTTGATTATCAACATGAAATACATCGTGAAATAGACATTTTTCTTCAAACAGATCAAATGGGTGTCTGCGACGCCCCTTTTTTGATTTCTTGACAAAATATGTACCTTTAATACAACCGTTTTAAATATTAGCAGGCAAACTTATAATAGCGTTATAGCTATTGGATTACTCTTTCAACAACATTTCCAGCGATGTATGACAAGGTACAACCCATTATACAATTTTCTTACAAATCGGGTTTAAACTGCATTTGAACCCCTGAAAAATGTCTTTTTGCAATTTACACTTTTTGTGAAAGTTTGAATAAACATACGATAAACATTGAGTACCCTTAAATTTTGAAATTCAAAATTAACTTCATTATTATATCTTCTGATTTAATTTGATATGCCAACTGTTGATACCAACAGGCCATTACTCTAAGAATCGTAAAGCGAAAAAACGCGTTATTTATTTAGTATTAAAAATCACAAACGGTCACATATTTCATCTCAATTTTAAAGTTACAAAACACATTTCTTTGTCAGATTATCAGTCGTCAAGATTTTGCAAGATTCTTCTCCTTATTGCCTAAACGTAAGATTCGATTCGTTGAGCTCGAAGAAAAATAGAATGGGAAAAGTTAAAGAAATAACAAAGAATACCGACATAAATCAAACCATAATATAAACTCGAAGTCAATCTGATGAAGGCAAATATCGACACATTTCATGAAATCAGATATGTTCGGCGATTCTAATATACGTAGTGGTTTCTTTTTCACTCCCTTATTTCCATTTGAGACTTCACACGAATTTTACCTAGATTTGTATGACAGGTGGTTTTGATCAAGCAGAGGACGTATTCTCTTCAGGAGCTCATGGGTATAATATTTTCGCAGATAACTGGTATCGTGAGATATCGATTGTCGGTTTTGATTGTTTTTTTATTATCATGTTAGCATTCGTCGTAAATCTGTATCATTGTTGATACCGTTTATCATGTCTCTAATTTCTTTTTCTTTTTTTATCATATCACAAAGTGATTGCGGAAGTTGATGTTGTTTAATGTTTTCCTGTATGGCTCTTGATAATATTCCCGAAGATAAAATAAAACATTTGCCGTGTGTGAGCACATATCAACAGTCCTTTGACCTGCTGGACATGTGCAGAAATACCCGGTGATAGGATTTCATCATTTGTCAAGCAGAACTGTATCCATATACAGTCAAACTTCGATGTTTCTAAGTTCAAAGGACTGATAGAAAAAACTCCGAAACGGCGGATCTTCGAATTATTCATGGTTGACAATAGATCGATGTTTTCTTGATAATGACCATATCTGTTAACGTTACATGTCCACGGTAGTCTTCGTGTTGGTCGTCGCCTGTCAGGCTCACATCGAAAAGTTTAGTTAATTTACCTCAAACACAACAAAATAAAAATACTTTTCATCAATTATACCTTAGCATTTTATTAATTAAACAAACTATGTATCGGTTACAAAACACTTATATCACGTCTGACAGATAAAGCAAAAGAAGCACAATGCACACTAACGTTAGGCCTTTCTGTTAAGGCATGTGTTACGTTATATACATATAAATACGAAATGCCTATCATTTGGAGAATGCATGTTTGAAGGACAAATAATCGATAAAGGCCTACATGGATATTTATGTATAAGTTTGAAACGTGATACTTTGAATATGAGTGAAAACGCCGCTAATTGTTTGTGTTTAAAATTGATCCGCTTGTTTTACTGTTCCGTAAAATTTACTTATCGACCGCTGATTTCAATGGCGGCGGCGATCATTAAAGACGACTACTGGTATGTTATTCCAGAGAGATTACATGTCATGGCTTCTAAATACACCATTTATCTATCAATTGAGTATGATTATTATTAACCCCATGATCGGGGGTGACACACGCTATCGTTATCCCTATTCAGTCAGGGCATTTGTGGGAGAGGTGTGAAATATTGCCGCGGGGGTCACGACAAACACCTGTCCAGTGGTCAGTACACACTCTCACACACCCCCATCTCTCAAACCCTCTCACACACACTCTCTCTTACACTCTCTCTCCCTCTCACACAAATCTCTCACACACTCTCATCCCCTCTCTAACCCACTCACACACACTCTCATACACACTCTTACCCTCCCACACACTCCATCTCACACTCACAACCCTCTCTCACACACTCTCACCCTCTCACAACCGTCTCTCACCGTCTCTCACACACTCTCTCACACCCTTTCTCACACATTCTCTCTCTCACCCTCACAATCTCTCATACGCACTCCCACACTCTCTTTCACACACACTCTCAAACTTTCTCTCACACACACTCTCTCTCTCACCCTCTCACATACACCCTCTCTCGCACCCTCTCTCACACACACAGTCACTCTCTACACTGTCACAGTCTCACACAACCTGTCACAACCTCTATCACTCATACGATCTCTCACACTCTCTCTCTCACCCTCTCACAAACTCTCTCTCTCTCCCATACACACTCTCACCCTCTTTCAAAATCTCACACACCATCTCTCACACTCTCACAACCCTCTCTCACACATACACTCCCTCTCACAACCCTTTTTCTCCCTCACAATCTGTCATACACATTCTCACCCTCTCACAACCCTCTCTCATACTCTCTCTCACAAACTTTCTCACACGCACCCTCTCTCACACCCTTTCTCTCACACACGCTCTCATCCTCTGTCTTTCACACTGTCACTCTCTCACACAACCTCTATCACTCACGATCTCTCACACATTCTCTCTCACCCTCTTACAAACTCTCTCCCATACACACTCTCTCTCTCAAACTGTCACTCTCTCACACTGTCACTCTCTCACACCCTCACACTCTCTTTCTCTAACCCTCTCTCACAAACACTCTCACCCTCTCACACTTTCTCTCACACACTCTCTCTCAACCCCTTTCTCACACACTCTCTCTCTCACAACCTCTCTCTCACTCCCTCTCTAACTCTCTCTTTATCCTCTCTCATCCCTCGCCTTACACGCCCTCTCTATCCTCCCTCTCTCTTAGGACATCTCCAATGAGATAAAAGCACACCTGCTATCAGCAAAGTGTATCCAAACAGGGTCGATCCTACCACAGCAGGGGCCTCCGATCAGAGAGTGCAATCCTACCAAAGTAGGAACTCGGACCAGAGAGTGCAATCCTACCACAGCAGGGGCCTCCGATCAGAGAGTGCAATCCTACCACAGCAGGGGCCTCCGATCAGAGAGTGCAATCCTACCACAGCAGGGGCCTCCGATCAGAGAGTGCAATCCTACCACAGCAGGGGCCTCCGATCAGAGAGTGCAATCCTACCACAGCAGGGGCCTCCGATCAGAGGGTGCAATCCTACCACAGCAGGGGCCTCCGATCAGAGAGTGCAATCCTACCACAGCAGGGGCCTCCGATCAGAGAGTGCAATCCTACCACAGCAGGGGCCTCCGATCAGAGGGTGCAATCCTACCACAGCAGGGGCCTCCGATGTGTTTTATCATAATCGTGATATCGATATTTTTCAAAATCTTGAAGATTCTATTATCCGTTATAAAACGAACGGAAACATCTATGTTACCGGTGACCTTAATGCTAGAACAGGAACTAGGGACGATTTTATTGCAAATGATGGTCTTAACAGGTCAGATATCAATAATGTTTTTAACTATAATAACGATTCAACTACTTCTAAACGTACGAACATGGACAAAAACGTAAACACTTATGGAAGAAAATTATTATCCGTATGTAAATCTACCAGCATACGTATTGTAAACGGGCGTCATGCAGATGATAAGCAAGGGAGTTTTACTTTTTATAGCACAAATGGCACAAGCCTAATTGATTATCTGCTTGTGGACTGTGAATATATGTCACGTGTTCGACATTTTTCTTCCGGCGAGTTTAATACTCTGTCTGATCATTCACCATTGTCTTTTACTCTTGAATGTAGTTATTTAAATGAAAATGTAAACCATGATGATAAATCATGTACAGGTAGTACTCTACCAAATGTCCGATGGAATGGAGATAATGTTGATAATATATCTAATGGTCTTAACGAAATGGCGGAAGTACTTATGAATACCTGTGGTATGCCTTTTAATACTAAAGAAGATGTTGATGTATGTATAGCCAACTTTTGTGGCATTGTAAATGATATAGTATTACCTAATTGTGATATTAAAACTTCGAACTATCAATCGAAATGTAGTGCATCAAATAAGGCGAAAACAAAGACAGAGGACAAACCATGGTTTTCAGAAGAGTGTAAAAGAAAATACGGGGAATATAAAAAGGCCTTATTTGACTATAATATATGCAAGTCTGTTTCAAATCACACTATTCTCATAAGAAAAAAGGCTGCGTACAAAAAATTAGAATTTAGATTAAAAAGGCAATATATGCGTCAAGAAGGTAATATGGTTGAGTTTCTCAGAAAGTCTAACCCCAAACAATTTTACAAATATTTCTCAAAACGTCGAAATAACGCCTCAAATTCTAATATTAATATGGAGGAATTCGTAGAACACTTCAAAAACTTGGGCGGAGACAGTAATTCTATTTTAGACAATATTCCTCTAGATATGTCAAATGAAAACACAGATTTCGCTGTGTTTGAAGAACTAGATCAACCATTTACTGAAGATGAGGTACATATCGCCATTCGAAATCTAAAAAGAGATAAAAGTTGTAGCGAAGATTGTATCTTTAATGAGTTATTTTTAGAATTTGAGGAAATTATGCTTCCGTGTATTACGAAATTATACTCTAGTTTATTTGAATTTGGTTATTTCCCGGAAATTTGGTCACGTGGTTGTATAGTACCGATTCATAAAAAGGGGGATGTTAACGACACAGGAAATTATAGAGGCATAACCCTGGTTAGCTGTATGGGGAAACTATTTACATCGGTCCTGAATAGAAGACTTTTAAAATGGGATAAAGACAATAACGTTATTTCTGATGCCCAATTTGGTTTTAAAGAGGGTAGTTCAACTGTCGACGCAATATTTGCGCTCCAATCTCTGGTTAACAAAACATTAAAAAATAAAAAGAGATTGTATTGCTGTTTTGTAGACTACAAAAAAGCATTTGATCTTATTGACAGAAGTAGTCTTTGGTGTAAACTTGTAAAGCAGGGAGTCCAGGGGAAATTATTAAAGATTATAAAATCTTTGTACGATAATGTAAAATCATGTGTTAAGTACAATGGTCATATTTCAGATTATTTCAATAACCAAATCGGTCTCTTTCAAGGGGAAGTCCTCTCGCCGATTTTATATAGTCTTTTTGTCAATGATTGTGAAATGAATTTTATTACTGAAAACAGTCCATCTGTTGAAATAGGTTTGATTACAATATTTTTGCTTATGTACGCGGATGACTCGGTTTTATTAGCAGAATCACCAGGTGATTTGCAATCTATGTTAAATGCACTGCTCCTGTACAACAACAAATGGAAACTTACACTTAATGTAAATAAAACGAAAATATTGATTTTTAGAAATGGTGGACGGGTAAGAGAAGATGAAAAATGGTTTTATAATAACATTGAAATTGAAGCTGTAAATGAGTTTAATTATTTGGGTATGCTTTTTAATTTTAACGGCAAATTCAACAAAACACAGCAACATGCGGCAGAAAAGGGAAGAAAATCATATTTTTCATTATTAAATAAGATGAAAAATCATAACTTTAATGTTGAAACTTTATGTTCAGTTTTTGACACATATGTAAGTAGTGTATTAGGGTATGCAAGTGAAATATGGGGTTTTCACAGAGCTGTAGAAGTTGAGAGAGTGCATACACGCTTCTGTAAATATGTCTTAGGTGTTGCCAAAAATACATGTAATGACCTAGTTTATTTTGAATTAGGTAGACTGCCAATGTATATTGTTAGAAAATTAAAAATATTGAAATATTGGATCAAAGTTAAAGATACAGATAATTGTGTGGTGAAAGCATGCTATGAGCAAAGGTTGTTAGATAATGATGAATGGACTGTAAATATCAGATTAGAATTGGATAAGTTAGGGTTGGGATACCTATGGAACAGTAATTACGAAGGGAAAACAATGTATAAATTGATTGAAAACAAATTCCATGAAATTCACACACATGAAATGTTGTCAAATATTAGAAACTCTCCGAAAGGTGTTTTGTATCAACATTTGATAGATAATGACGGTCTGCAATTTTATTTAAGAAAACCTATTGATAAATTATATAAGAAAGGTATTTCAAGAATACGATTGTCCTCACATCAGCTTAATATAGAAAGTGGAAGATATACGAATATCGCTAGATCAGATAGATTGTGTACGGTATGTAATAACCGTGATATTGAGGACGAGTTTCATTTTATTCTTAAATGTCCTTTTTATTCAAATCTACGTGCTAAATACCTAAAGCCATACTATTTTCGTAAACCTAGTGTATTTAAACTTGTCCAACTACTTAGCGTAAATAATGTCAAGGAGTTGAATAATCTGGGGAAATTTATACATTTTGCATTTAAGCAACGCTCTGATGCATCATAATTTAGGTAAATTTATTTATGAAAATCTTGAAAAATGTTATCTATGTACATCTTAATATCTATAATATTAGGACAATGAATAGCCATGTTACTCTCTTGTGCATTCACTACAAGTACTGTTTGGTATAATGTATGTGTATTGGTGTACGTGGGCGAGGATGCGTGCGCATGCGTACCCGTGAGGATGTGATCATGTGTGAGTAACTGTGTAGGTACCCTTGTAAGGGTGCGTTTATATATATTTGTCACTCTCCTGTTGATTGCTGCATCAATTGTGTACTATTATTATCATGTTATATGTCATGAATCTCATAAGCCGTAAGGCTTACTGAATAAACAAATTGAATTGAATTGATCAGAGGGTGCAATCCTACCACAGCAGGGGCCTCCGATCAGAGAGTGCAATCCTACCACAGCAGGGGCCTCCGATCAGAGGGTGCAATCCTACCACAGCAGGGACCTCCGATCAGAGGGTGCAATCCTACCAAAGTATGATGCAATACAATTGCTACAGCGGTAGTGCTCAAAGGAGCATGTCAAATGTAGATGAAAGTGTAGTGTTAGTACACTGTATCAACCTACATTGGCACTGGGGCAAGTATACAGGAAGGCTAATAGGGGCTTAGGGGACCTTTGATTACACAATGGTACATATTCGCACCTGTGTTTGAAAAGAAAAACACAACAGCCTTGCAAAATCATACCACTTTTATACCAAAGAAAATCGATTTTTCCAGGTGTACATATTTTCTACACACACATCATACTTATCACTGCAAACGTTTCATGTTTAAAAAAATATTTTAAAAAACGTTTCAAAGTATTCTTAAAATTTACATATTTTTTGTGTAAAAATTTTGAAGTAAAGAACTGGTATTTATTAAATTTTAATTCATTCCAAGGTAAATATAAAGGAGGTAACTCTTGATTCGTCCCAGGGTAGACTAAGTACAGTTCACCCCTCCCCAATACAGTTACTGATCCCTGCCCAAGTCAGTACCTCTATACACTAATCCCCATAATTATCTCCGCCGGCCACTCCTACCATCTAGGTAATCGGTGACGAACTACCGTCGGCACCCAATGTATATTGATTATTTCTATTATTTTTTTTACGTTTTATTTCATACTGACGGGGATTTTCACGTTAATAACCGCCACTATAGTATCTCCAACATAACCTTCAGTAAAAACTATATGTAACATCCTTCATCGCCACCATCTCTCTCCCCACAAATCGATTTCATTCGTTCGTCCCAGATGACAAGGTATTCGTCTGGAGAAAATATATGTTAATAGTTTATATACAGATATAAAACTTGGGTGACGAGCACAAAATAATAAAAAGGAGGCATGTCTAAATATAAACGAAGTCACTGCGAACTCTATAAATTTTATCATTGGTCATGGCGGCCATAAAAAGGGAGAAGGGGGTCTGCCATGTACTTTTTCTTCGACTTCAGGTTACGGAACCTATAACTATAACACGTGACAGTAGACGCTCACCTGAACTTCATAGTTCTTTCTTTCCGTTTGACATTTTCCAATATAAAAAAAAGAAATCATGAAAAGGTTCGAACTTTGACGTTCTCCGGCGTGATAATCAACAGTGACCCTGATTTATTTTCACATCCGAAAAGGGAGTGTGTTAAAGAATGATGGTATTGGAACTACAGGCTAACACTCGTACGTATGTACCGTGATAAGACAAGGTCACCAACATGTACATGTACCGTGATAAGACAAGGTCAAAGGTCACCAACGTGTACATGTACCGTGATAAGACAAGGTCAAAGGTCACCACCATGTACATGTACCACGATAAGACAAGGTCACCACCATGTACATGTACCACGATAAGACAAGGTCAAAGGTCACCACCATGTACATGTACCACGATAAGACAAGGTCACCACCGTGTACATGTACCGTGATAAGACATGGTCACCACCATGTACATGTACCACGATAAGACAAGCTCAAAGGTCACCACCATGTACATGTACCACGATAAGACAAGGTCACCAACGTGTACATGTACCGTGATAAGACAAGGTCAAAGGTCACCACCATGTACATGTACCACGATAAGACAAGGTCACCACCATGTACATGTACCACGATAAGACAAGGTCAAAGGTCACCACCATGTACATGTACCACGATAAGACAAGGTCACCACCGTGTACATGTACCGTGATAAGACATGGTCACCACCATGTACATGTACCACGATAAGACAAGCTCAAAGGTCACCACCATGTACATGTACCATGATGAGACAAGGTCACCACCATGTACATGTACCACGATAAGACAAGGTCGCCGCCATGTACATGTACCACGATAAGACATGGTCACCACCATGTACATGTACCACGATAAGACAAGGTCACCGCCATGTTCATGTACCATGATAAGACAAGGTCAAAGGTCACCGCCATGTACATGTACCACGATAAGACATGGTCACCACCATGTACATGTACCATGATAAGACAAGGTCACCGCCATGTTCATGTACCATGATAAGACAAGGTCAAAGGTCACCACCATGTACATGTACCACGATAAGACAAGGTCACCACCATGTACATGTACCACGATAAGACAAGGTCACCACCATGTACATGTACCACGATAAGACAAGGTCACCACCATGTACATGTACCACGATAAGACAAGGTCACCACCATGTACATGTACCATGATAAGACAAGGTCAAAGGTCACCACCATGTACAGTACATACATGTACGTGTACAGTGTCTTGGTGTTCTATTTAAAATTATATAACTTCCCCACATAAAATGTAACATCATATTTTAACTAAAACATGCTAAAGTAATGATACACGCATTTAGGTTACGTATAGTCATGTATAAAACTATCGTTTCTCTTTTCCCGGTCAGTAATACTGTAATAGTTATGAATAATTTGCCATCTACTATTTATTCATTAGTTTTGCCATACAAAACTATAAACAAATAAAAAAACTTACTCAGTCTGTTAGTACGGAAGTATGTGTAACGAATCTCGAGATCGTAACATATTAGACAATTTCTCTCACAACATTTTTACATCAGCAATGAGACAATGTGTGGAATAGTTTCCGCTAACCATTTTCATATAACTAGCTAAATCATCTGTATGGTGCCTGCTCCGGAACATAGGGGCCTATACCATAATAATGATTTTTTATTGGTTATTAGAAAAAAACTTTATTTTTCCAAAACTTTCGTCTCTACTTTGTAAACGAGACTTTCCTAAATATAAATATCGAGAAGTCAGAATACATATATCATTTAAATTGGTTTAGTTTACAATAAACTGATATCAACGAAATCATTGATAAACATACCGGCATATAATAACGTGAATTATTTAAGCATTGAACGGCTTTCAGTTGGCATTCATAGTCAATATGAATGCCAACTGAAAGCCGTTCAATGCTTATATTTACCATCTGCGATTTTTTATTTGTCGTGCAATTTTTTTTTGAAATTTTCAAATTCATATTTCAGTTGGCAGTTCATAAGCTGGTGAACTCGCAACTGAATTGGTAGGGTTATATAGTGGCAGTGCCATACAATGGTAAATATACAATGATGAATACCATGTTTTGAGACAGAAATAATCGTCGTCCGTTGAACTAGATCTGATTACCGAATAAAACTCATGGTAAAATTAGATAAACATGTAAATCTAAGTTTAAAAAGTCACATGGAATGCTCATCGGCTGCCTATGTAAAATGCAAATAATTGTGTGGCCCAGATTGCAAAACCCGAAACCGCTGGTCTACCATGTTGGAAAAATTGGGTTCACTGGCACAACGTCGTGACCTTGTTCACGGCTTTGCACTGATGACGTCACCATTACCTCTATCGACGTAATGTATCAGGATATGACGTCAAAAATAATGTCAATATGTAAGTAGGATTCCCTATCAGGTAACAAATGAAATAGAAAAATGACATGTTTACGTTTTCCCATCGTGTATCGGCCTGATATCGGCCCACAGGCCCACTGATAGTACAGTTACCGGCATAACAGTAGTCCCGCGGTACATAGCTCGTTTAACTAAAACTCACCCCTGTATGTGGTCGCTTTTATCCGGAATAAATTAATTAATATCGAAAAGGAAGTACCATGACCTAAGTAATGAGGATTCCACATATCAATTTTGCAAGCATTTGCGACTGAAATTTAATATTATTTAGAAAAAGCTAATACCCCGTGGCGGACAAACTGAATGACAGTAGAAATGGTTTTATTCTGTGGAAGATTTGTAAGTTTTTTTTTCTGAGATTCTATTTCATTAAACGAGATTGTTATCGTTTAAGCATTCTTGCTAACATCACTTTTTGATTTTAGAAAAGTTTTGTCCAATACGGTTCCTGGAATGAAATAAAAACAAAACAATGCTGTTTTGGGCTTAAATGTAAGCTGGTCATTTGAGGGCTGAATTTCTTCAGAATAATTGATTTCAAAGAAAAGATCAAGGACTTGAAATTGCATAAGGAATGTATACTTGTGTGTATCAAGGTTACAATTTCAGTTTTTGATCATAAGGAATATATACTTGTGTGTATCAAGGTTACAATTTCAGTTTTTGATCAAAACAAAAAGTTGAAAAATATGTCTGATAAAGTAGCGTCCGTACGTAATTCAACTTCAGGTACGTCAATGTCAGTGTCGTCAATTATAGAAATAGAAACGGAGTAATCATTTAAGACGTTGGCTTTTAATTCATCGGTAAATCCAAGAATTCCAGTATTATCATTAATTAAAGGTGATATAGAGTTTGAAGTATCGGCTGATTTTAACAATCTACGGACAATCTTCCAAAAGTGTCTAGGGTCCGAATCAGAGTACTGATCTAACATTCCATTTATGTCCGTATGGCAAAATTCCTTTATACGTCTATTTAAGTTATAAACGGTGAATACGTGTTTTTATAATTTTGTTTTATTGCTTGGTGTACGATTTTTTTTCAGTTATTTTAATAGTCGATGTCTTTTTCTTATCTCGCATCGTAAGTCCGAACTAGACCAAGGCTTGTCATTAGGTCGAATAGTTACAGTCTTTGTCGGTATACACTCCTCGGTTGGGTCTAAATATTTAACTGTAAATTTTTCAAACATCTCATCCGGGGAGTGAGTCGGCGAAAAAAAAACTTTACCCTGTCAATAATGTTCAATCTGTTCCTAAAATTTTCGAAATTTGCTTCATTAAAACATGTCATTTTTCGTTTATAAGTCCTGGTTAAAGTAATCCCAACGGTCAGTTCTATCGTTGTCGCTTTGTGGTGGGAAAGTTCAGTGGCAATGTCAATGACGTCAGAAAACGTAGAGGTGCACGTGTTGAACACTTAAACTGGGTCAAGTGTAGTGTAGCACTCGTGTGTCCGATTCGTGTCGGTCTGTCTATTACGTTCGTCAGGTGAAAAGGATTGGATTACGTTATGAATAACATGTGTGTTTCCTACGGTTAAAAGGATAACATTTATATCACCTACAATTATGACGTAAGGAGTTTCATGAAAGACATTTTATAAAGAAAAGCGAAAGTGACTCCAGAAGGAGTGTTCTGTTTTTAGAGGTCTATAAACAAAGTGCATAACAGGTATTTCTTCCTTGGAAACTGGATCTCTGTCCAAACAACTTCACCAACACGGACTTCTTAACCAGCTCTACGACGAGCACACAAGAGACTAAATGTATAAACAGCTATCCCCCTCCCGGAGTCCCCCGACCTTTAACTATAGGAGTACATCAACGTCAGCTATAGATATGTCAAGGTGAGTCTCAGTGATTACATAATCAGATGCAATATTTTCAAGTTTTGATATTTTATTTCTGAGACTACGTATGTTAAGATGTAATACAGATATATTGTTTTTTGGATCGGAGGGACATGAGTTAGGTGTAGACTGCTGAAAATAAGGAGGAGTTGTAATGGAAGAATAAAACACGAGTTGTCAGTGTCATAGGACAGCAAAACATGGTACATATATATTTACACTAGATCTGCAGATTTAAAAAAAGTTTAAACATATTTAAATGAATAAACAAACTTACTAGAGACTGTCATCTGATGTGAAGGATGATAGAAGCAACCGATATCCGCCCGGTAAGTTCAAGAAATAGGAAAAGAAAATAGGAAATTGATGTTCTTTTGAACAAGATTTCATGTGAACAATGTTTGCAAAGAAAGAATGTATAAAGAAAAAAAAATATAAAATAACTTTCCTTGTTAATATATCACTGTATACAGTGGTGAACGTAATATATAATATATAATATACGGTCATCAAAGATGGATGCAGGCGAAATCTGAGAGTTTCGGTTTTTTACCGAATTTCCTAGTTTACGATAACATTGAAAGTTTCTGAGGCGAGCCGTATTAAGATTTTAACATGCAGTATCGAAATATCATATGATATATTCTTGACAATAACCTATTTTAACGCAAGAAGCGTTGGAAAAATATCTCCGAGATGACCGTAATATACATGTACAACGTGTTTTGAAAACGGCTGACCGTAATATGTTTCGTGGATGACCGTAATACAGAGGAAGAGTTTTGTTATACTGGTCCTGCGTTCATGTGCGACTGGTGGTACGACCGTTCTGCGACCACTTGCGATTTAGAATCGCAGGTCAGAAGTTTTGAACATGGCCATCGACCTTGCTGCGACTGATTTTGCGCGTGCGATCACCCACGATCACTGCGACTAGTCGTGCGCTCATGCTACGATTTCCCTGCGATTCCGATTTTCTTCGGTCGCAACTAGGTCGTAACCTGGTCGTAGGTCCGGTGTGACTGGGGCTTTACTGAAGTATGAAATCGTGGTCAGTCATTCATACTCACTACTTATATTTAAGTCATTATATTTTCTGTTCTTATAGCAAATGTAGCCGACACAATAGACTTGCTTAGTATAATTTATCGTCACCTTTTCATGCATTTCAAACCTTATGAAATAGAAACAATGTACATTTTGTACATGATAATGATGAGATATTAACCTTCCGTTATTGTTTCAGTTTACAACGTGCAACAATTTGTTTATTTAATGTGATATATTTACCATTGTATGGCACTGCCACTATATAACCCTACCAATTCAGTTGCGAGTTCACCAGCTTATGAACTGCCAACTGAAATTTTCAAATTCAAATTTCAGTCGGCAGTTCATAAGCTGGTGAACTCGCAACTGAATTGGTAGGGTTATATAGTGGCAGTGCCATACAATGGTAAATATATTTCTTTGAATGATTGAATACATTATGAATATATAGGCTATTAGGCCTGAATAATAAAGAAAAGATCACAACGACAACGTTTTACCAGACATTTTAATTGTAATTTGATTCTATGTGTATAGTGCATATAAATCTAGTCCCGAGTTCCTCTGGCCCTTACACCAGACAAAGACATTCTTACATATAAATGTTTTGCTGTTATCAGAGTTTCCTCTGACCCGAACACCGAATCTCAACATTCCTTCGGATAATTGTCTGGAGTTGCCCGAGCTTTGTCCGCCCCTGACACCAACTGTTAGACATAAGGATATATTTGTGGTGTTAGTCCAAGAACTGGAGCCTAAAAAGGCATCCGACCGTTAGGATACCCAATTCTTATGTCAGGGTCTTTCTGATAAAATGTAGTTTCCTCATCATGGTTAATAAACTCATGATGACGTCACTCATATCAGTTACTATTTAATATTGTTTCTTTTTAATGTTTTTGAATGTTTATGTTTGATTGTGCAACAGTGAACCAATAACAAATATGCCAGTATTATGATTTAATTTCATGAAATTACTTACCTGGAACAAATGAGTAAATTATTGATTTTGTTTTCTGTTGTAATTTTAGAGTGTAAACTGTTTCCTGAATGAATATACTGCAAGTGTGCATTTCTATGTTGTTTCAATTATGTTAATATTTACTTGTATCGTATCTTCTCATGTTACGTAAACTGTGTAGTCACCAGCTACTACTATGGTATTATTATTTTTCAAGACTTGATACAGTGTCTTATTACATAGCGGAAGTATCAATTATAAATTCAACGAACCAAACAACAATCGATGTGCAACATAAACGAAGGTATTGCATGTATATGTTTATCAATTTACAGAAATACACGGAATTGAAGGTTCTTTCTTGGCATATTATGGTCATCCTTACGGCCATCCCTTTCAATTACTACGGTCATCATAGTTTGGTATTTTTTTTTTTTTTTTTTTTTTACAAATAATACATAATATAATATTATACTTAAATTTGGTATAATAACAAATAAGAAGTAAAAGGCCACTGTATGTACTGGTATATCGTCTTTTAGGGGGATTTAGGCAAATGAGTATTTGTACATTAAATGTATAAAATTAAATTAAATATATACATGTACATATATATATCATGTATCCATGAATAGTCGTTCAAAAGTATTCCATCTCTGATTTATCATAACTTTTGTTTTATTTGGATACGCAGAGAGTCCAATTTCTTCAATTTTCTGATAATAGATCATGTATGTTTTCCATTCCATGATTGTTGGAATTTTACCCCTTGTTCTAAACAAGTAGATATAATATCTTAATAATAAACTTAAAAAATTTAATTCACACTCATGATCAGATTCAAAAATACCAAACAACATGTTGACAGGATCTTTTGCAATCACTATACCCAATTTTGCTTTTAAGAGATCCAAAAAGGATGACCAAAGGGATTGTACATGACAACATTCCCATAATAAATGAATCAATGTTTCTCTCCCATCCCCACAAAAAGAACATCTTTCTGTTTCAATCAACTTACATTGCATTAATTTTGTATTATTCTGTGAAGAATTTTAAATTGAAAGTTATGAAGTTTTGTGTCATCAGTTATGTATCTTGGAATTAAATAAAACTTACTCCAAGATTCCTTGGGAATGTTGACATGTAAAATTTCCTGCCATGTTTCCTGACTTCTCTTTGGTACCTCTGTTACTGTTTTTACTACACATTTATAAAAATATTTTGTTACCTTTTCATGTTTCTTCAAGTACTCTATAAATATGCATTGCTTGGCTTCAATCCGCTCATTTCTTCGGAAAAGTATAAGTTTCCATGACTTTGGAATTGCATTCAAAACACCATAATATTCAATAAAATTAATTTGCAAATTGAATTTCTCACAAAAGTATTGATGTGTTAAGAAACTGTTGTTTTCAACAAGAACACCGATAAAGAAAATATCCTTTTCACACCAATGTTTATAAATAAAGATCTTGTTGTCAATATTCATAAAGTTATTAAACCATATTGGCTGAGAGGCCACATCTTCAGGGGTTGTGGGGAGATCATCACCATTTAGTTCAGCCCACACATTAAAAATCTCACTCCAGAAAATATTTAATGATTTAGAAATTTTTAAAAGACCTTCCCTCTTCATTTTAAAAACTGTATCTCCTCCATATGGTTCAATTTTATCTAGAATCAGTGTTTTCCAAGGAGAAGAATTCAAAGGGTCAAGTAATTTTTTAATAGTTTGGTATTACCGTCATCTCGGAGATACTTTTCCAACGCTTCTTGCGTTAAAATGGGTTATTGTCAAGAATATATTATAGGATATTTCGATACAGCATGTTAAAATCTTAATACGGCTCGCCTCAGAAACTTTCCATGTTATCTTAAACTAGCAAATTCGGTAAAAAACCGAAACTCACCGATTTCGCCTGCATCCATCTTTGATGACCGTAGAATATACATGTATTACGGTCACCACTGTGTGCACAGTGATATATACAAATTTAATAATATATTTTATGGAAAAATCCTAATCGACGAGACTCAATAGTCACATCATACAGATTCAAAATATCAGTAACATTGGCCAGATACTACTGTACAGGTACCTCCTATAGGACACAAAATCAACTTTGACAAATATGAGATAGATATGACGTCTAACACAACCATTGTGATAACACATATATATGACATCATACAGAACCATTGTGATAACACATAGATATGACGTCATACAGAACCATTGTGATAACACATATATATGACGTCATATAGAACCATTGTGATAACACATATATATGACGTCATACAGAACCATTGTGATATCACATAGATATGACGTCATACACAACCATTGTGATAGCACATATATATGACGTCATACACAACCAATGTGATATCACATATATATGACGTCATACACAACCATTGTGATAACACATATATATGACGTCATACACAGCCATTGTGGTAACACATAGATATGACGTCAAACACAATCATTGTGGTAACACATATATATGACGTCATACACAATCATTGTGATAACACATATATATGACGTCATATACAACCATTGTGATTACACATATATATGACGTCATACACAATCATTGTGATATCACATAGATATGACGTCATACACAACCATTGTGATATCACATAGATATGACGTCATACACAACCATTGTGATATCACATAGATATGACGTCATACACAACCATTGTGATATCACATAGATATGACATCCTATACATAACACTGGCAAGGCGACATCAGACATATGTGACCTCCGAGAGGTAGTTTTAAGAATTCCTTTCAATATTACAAAAAATTCTAAGCTTCAATGGTTTTAAGTGAGGGTTATACACCACATTCTCGTAACAAATAGTTTTCTTTTCAATATCAATCTAATTCCTAGTCCTTTATGTACACTGTGTAATATGGAAAGGGAGACAATTGTTCACTGTTTATGGGAGTGTATAGAGGTACAGACTTTGTTAGAGAGATTTGAATCTCTTCTGGATATTCTTTTGCTTCCCCTCTGGGGGAAAGAAACACATGTATTTGGTATTGTTCATCCTAATGCCAATGTTGTAGATAATGAAATATTAATACTTATTAAACATTATGTCTATAAGTCTAGATGTCTTCACAGATCTTTTAATTTAAACGCTCTCCTTAATACGATTAATGCTCATTACCATGAACAAAAATATATAATATCTTGTAAAACTAGTCTTATATGAAAGCAAAATTTGAGATAATGGATGCCCATTATAGAATTATAATATACTAACTATTCTTTTCCCAAACGGCTTTGACAACACCTTACTCAATTTCAGATTTATTTCATCTCAAAAATTCTACTTATATTAATAAACAAAGAATGTAACCCCCCCCCCCCCCCCCCCCCCATGATTATGCTGAATATGAAAATGACTATGCATTATGATTACGAGGATGCTGATAAGGATGATTATAATGATGATATATGTTGATGATGACTATAATGATGATGATTCATGATGATGATGATACATGTTGATGATGATAGATGATGACGACGACCACGGCGATGATGATGATGATGCATGTTGTCTATAATTATGATGATGCTTGATGATGATGATGATGATAACAATGTTGATGATGATACATGATGATATGATGATGATGATGATGATGATGGTGATGATGATACATTGTACATGTTGATGATGATGATGATGATGATGATGATGATGATGATGATGATGATGATGATGATGATATGTTGATGATGATGATGATGATACGTGTTGATGATGATGCATGATGATGATGATGATGCATGTTTATGATGATGATAATGATGATGATCACAGCATGTAAGTGTGAGAGTATGTGTATGTCTTTTTTACCTTTGTCATTCATCATGTCTATTGTTTAATATGTGAAAAATCTTCAAAAAATAAAAGAATTATAAAAAAGGGTAGTTTTAACACAGGAGTAATCATGACACGATAAGACTCTTGATTTTTTTTTTTATCTGATAGGCAAATATAAGTGGTGATGGTTCTATATTTACACACACAGACATTTCTTATTTCTTATTTTTTAACAAGAATAATTTTGAGAGGACAAGATTGTTTTTATTTTATCAGGTAAATGTTACTGGTGATGGTTTAATATAAAATCAAGGTTAAGTGTGAGGTCGGGGTGAGGTATATACAAAATTATCTAAACATATAATAAGTTTACATAAATAAAACATAAGTAAGGAGTCGTTCAAAATTGCTTTTTATAGTAGTGCAAGGTTTACACAGATGAAGAATGTATGACAATCTCTGGTGTATTTGCACAAGAATGTGTAACACATTTACAGCACATTTAAAAAGAAAAGAAAAACTGTGTATGTACTACATCGCAGCATAACAGGGTTTAATCGAGATCAAGGTATTGAGTATACAGAATATCTTAACCAAGTATGTATAGCATAATCTAATATTTCGCATCTGACACAATTTAGACAGTAATCAGATACTGGAGAGGTACACACTCGGTTTCCTCATACTTAGCTCATTATATGGATTTACTTTTGTATTGTGTATTTTAAGTCATTTGTGGAGGGGTTCATTATTGGTTCAAACCGTTTGGTTATTTTCAAATCTTAACCGGCACAAATGTACTGAAGCACCTTATATATGTTGCCCTGTCTTGCCTTTTGGACAAGTTGTGTTTATCGTGTAAATTTCTGATGATATGAAATAAAATATAAAAAAGATTTGGAATAATCAGTATACATTGGGTGCCGACGGTAGTTCGTCACCGATTACCTAGACGGTAGGAGTGGCCGGCGGAGATAATTATGGGGATTAGTGTATAGAGGTACTGACTTGGGCAGGGATTAGTAACTGTATTGGGGAGGGGTGAACTGTACTTAGTCTACCTGGGGACAAATCAAGAGTTACCCTTGTTGTTAAGACAAGTACGCCTTCCTTCATGTTATATTCGGAATTAGGACGTTTGTCGTTGCATATCGTCAGGAAATGCCGAATAATAAAATATTGGCTGAAATTGATCAAATGTGAGAATATTGTTCTTAAGTCGGTTTATGAAGATATGGAGGATTGCAACCACAGAAATTGTAATTGGCGTTGCCAAGTTAAAAAAATATTATTGTCTTCTGGTTTCGGTAGTGTCTGGTTAACTCATTATGTTGATAATGAAAAGGTATTTTTACATTGCTTTAAGCAGAGTTTGATTGATGCTTTTATTCAAGCAAGAAATGAATTTATTGAAAGATCTTCTAAATGTTATCTGTATAAATATATTGTTGACACCTTCACACTGCAATTCTATCTAACAAAATCTATTCCTGATCCGTATCGTAAACTTATTTCGAAATTAAGACTTTCATCGCATAAGCTTTATATAGAAGAAGGCCGGTATCGTAATATTCCAAGGTCAAATAGGTTATGTCGTTATTGCAACCAGAACCAAGTAGAGGACGAATTCCATTTCATCCTTATTTGTCCACTATATGTTGATATTCGAAAAAGATTCATTGAAAAATATTATTGGAATCACCCGTCTTCTTTTAAACTTGTCCAATTGCTTTCTGTTCACAATAAAAAAGAGTTATGTAATCTTGGAAAATATTTACAGTCAAGCTGGTTACTACGGTCGGGATTCCAACCTTTAGTATAGATCAATATCGTTTGTACGTGTTTATCTCCAGCTATAAGTATTTTTGTTCATACCCAAACTATTCATCTAAATTATGTACACTTTGTATTTAGTGTTGTATTAACGATGTTAGTTACTTATCTCTATTTATATCTATTTATATATATTGTTTGTTCATCATGTAATTATTCTCACGAAGTATATATTTGCATTTGAAAAATCCTATATACTTATATTAGTTATACCTATTGTTTGGTAACTACTATCTATCTACTCTTACAAACTGTATTATTTACTTTTTATTAATGACTTAAGGTACTTGTCTCCAGTTATGTTTATTGTTTTGTCCACCCCCCCTGAATACTCTGATTGTGTTTTTGTTGTTAAAATCAATGTTTTCGGATGCTTTTCACCAGTTACGCCTACTGATTTGTTCATCCTCTATAACAATTAGTTACGTATTGTATATATGTGTATGTTGATGCTTCTATGTTATACTTATGAGCCGTAAGGCTTCAAGTTGAATAAACTAAACTAAAACCTCCTTTATATTTACCTGGGAATGAATTAAAATTTAATGCATGCAAGTACTTTATTTTAAACTTTTGAAACAAAATTAATGTGTAATTTTTTAGAATACTTTGAAACGTTTTTAAAATATTTTTTTAAACATGAAACGTTTGCAGTGATAAATAAGATGTGTGTGTAGAAAATATGTACACCTGGAAAATTCGATTTTCTTTGGTATAAAAGTGGTATGATTTTGCAAGGCTGTTGTGTTTTTCTTTTCAAACACAGGTGTGAATATGTACCATTGTGTAATCAAAGGTCCCCTAAGCCCCTATTGGCCTTCCCGTTTGCTTGCCCCAGTGGTAATGTAGGTTGATACAGTGTACTAATACTACACTTTCATCTACAAGCAATAGTATTGCATCATAGGGGTGTCTTACACGGGCAGGATTGCACTCTCTGGTCCGAGTTCCTACTTTGGTAGGATTGCACTCTCTGATCGGAGGCCCCTGCTGTGGTAGGATTGCACTCTCTGATCGGAGGCCCCTACTGTGGTAGGATTGCACCCTCTGATCGGAGGCCCCTGCTGTGGTAGGATTGCACTCTCTGATCGGAGGCCCCTACTGTGGTAGGATTGCACTCTCTGATCGGAGGCCCCTACTTTGGTAGGATTGCACCCTCTGATCGGAGGCCCCTGCTGTGGTAGGATTGCACTCTCTGATCGGAGGCCCCTGCTGTGGTAGGATTGCCCCCTCTGATCGGAGGCCCCTGCTGTGGTAGGATTGCACTCTCTGATCGGAGGCCCCTGCTGTGGTAGGATTGCACCCTCTGATCGGAGGCCCCTGCTGTGGTAGGATTGCACCCTCTGATCGGAGGCCCCTGCTGTGGTAGGATTGCACTCTCTGATCGGAGGCCCCTGCTGTGGTAGGATTGCACCCTCTGATCGGAGGCCCCTACTGTGGTAGGATTTGCACTCTCTGATCGGAGGCCCCTGCTGTGGTAGGATTGCACCCTCTGATCGGAGGCCCCTGCTGTGGTAGGATCGACCCTGTTTGGATACACTTTGCTGATAGCAGGTGTGCTTTTATCTCATTGGAGATGTCCTAAGAGAGAGGAAGGATAGAGAGGGCGTGTAAGGGAAGGGGTGAGAGAGGATAAAGAGAGAGTTAGAGAGGGAGTGAGAGAGGATAAAGCGGGAGTTATAGAGGGATAAAGAGTGAGAGGGCGGATCGAGAGTGTGTGTGTGAGGGAGAGAGTGTGGGAGTGTGCGTGAGAGAGAGTAGAGAGAGAGGGAGTGGAGTGAAAGAGAGGGTGTGTGATAGACAGGGTGTGTGTGTGAGAGAGAGGGTGCGTGAGAGAGAGTGTGTGTGAGAGAGAGAGTGTGTGAGAGAGAGGGTGCGTGAGAGAGAGTGGAGTGAAAGAGAGGGTGTGTGAGAGAGATGTGTGAGTGAGAGAGGGTGTGGTGTGTGTGAGGGTGTGTGAGAGAGAGTGGAGTGAAAGAGAGGGTGTGGTGTGTGTGAGGGTGTGTGAGGGAGAGTGGAGTGAAAGAGAGGGTGTGTGAGAGAGAGGGTGCGTGAGAGAGAGTGGAGTGAAATAGGGTGTGTGAGAGAGAGGGTGTGTGAGAGAGAGGGTGCGTGAGAGAGAGTGGGTGTGAGAGAGAGAGAGAGTGGGTGAGAGAGGGTCAGAGAGACAGGGTGTGAGAGCTAGAAGATGTGTGAGTGAGAGAGGGTGTGGTGTGTGTGAGAGAGGGTGTGAGAGAGAGGGTGTGAGAGAGAGGGAGTGAGAGAGAGTGGGTGTGAGAGAGAGAGTGGGTGAGAGAGACAGGGTGTGAGAGCTAGGTGTGTGAGTGAGAGAGGGTGTGTGAGAGAGGGTGTGAGAGCTAGAAGATGTGTGAGTGAGAGAGGGTGTGTGAGAGAGGGTGTGAGAGCTAGAAGATGTGTGAGTGAGAGAGGGTGTGTGAGAGAGGGTGTGTGAGAGAGGGTGTGAGAGAGAGGGTGTGAGAGAGAGTGGGTGAGAGAGACAGGGTGTGAGAGCTAGGTGTGTGAGTGAGAGAGGGTGTGGTGTGTGAGTGAGAGAGGGTGTGGTGTGTGAGAGAGAGGGTGTGAGAGAGAGGGTGTGGAGTAAGGGGAAGGGCTGACACAGGATGAGATAGTGGAAGAAGTAGTGAGAGTGTTTATCTTTTTTAGGTCATCTGACCCAAAGGGTCAGGATGACCTATAGTCATCGTGCTTCGTCCGTCGTCGTCCGCCGTGCGCCGTGCGCCGTCCGTAAACTTTTTCTTTCAAAACGCTACTCCTCCTTAACGCTTGGGTGGATTACTTCCAAATTTGGTTTGAAGCATCATTGGGGGAGGGCAATCATATTTTATATAAATGAGGCTGGTCTGACCCCTGGGGCCAGAAGGGCGGGGCGCCGAAAAGGGAACTTAGGTGAATATTGCTATAAAATCCTACTCCTCCTTTACCCTTGGGTGGATTACAACTAAATTTGGTGTGAAACATCATTGGGGGAGGGCGGTCATATTTTATATAAATGAAGTTGGTGTGACCCCTTGGGCCTGAGGGGCGGGGCCCCAAAAGGGGAACTTTGATGAAATTTTGCTATAAAATCCTACTCCTCCTTAACCCTTTGGTGGATTTCAACCAGATATTGTGTGAAACATCATTTGGGGAGGGTGATCATATTTTATATAAATGAGGCTGGTGTGACCCCTAGGGCTTGAGGGGCGGGGCCCCAAATGGGGAACTTTGATGAAATTTTGCTATAAAATCCTACTCCTCCTTAACCCTTTAGTGGATTTCAACCAGATATGTTGTGAAACATCATTTGGGGAGGGCGGTCATATTTTATATAAATGAGGCTAGTGTGACCCCTGGGGCCTGAGGGGCAGGGCCCCAAAAGGGGAACTTTGATGAAATTTTGCTATAAAATCCTACTCCTCCTTATCCCTTTAGTGGATTTCAACCAGATATGTTGTGAAACATCATTTGGGGAGGGCGGTCATATTTTATATAAATGAGGCTGATGTGGCCCCTGGGGCCAGAAGGGCAGGGCCCCAAAAGGGGAACTTTGATGAAATTTTGCTTTAAAATACTACTCCTCCTAACCCCCATTGTGAATTATTACCAAATTTGGTGTGAAACATCATTGGAGGAGGACAATCATATTTTATATAAATGAGGCTGGTTTGACCCCTAGGGCCAGAGGGGCGGGGACCCAAAAGGGGAACTTTGGTGAATTTTTGCTATAAATCCTACTTCTCTCTAACCCTTGGGTGGATTAATACGAAATATGGTGTGAAACATCCTTTGGGAAGGGTGGTCATATTTTATATAAACGAGGCTAGTGTGACCCCTGGGGCCTGAGGGGCAGGGCCCCAAAAGGGGAACTTTGGTGAATATTTGCTGTTAAATCCTAATCCTCCCTAACCTTTTGGTGGATAACAACCTAATATGATGTGAAACATAAGGTGACGGCAATCATATTTTTTAATGAGACAGGTTTGACCCCTGGGGAAAAAAAGATGGTGCAAAAGGAGCGCTTAGGTTAAACATTTCTTTAAAATGCAATTCCTCCTTAATGCCTTAATTGATTACAACTATATTTAGTATGAAACATCATTGGGGAAAGGCAATCCTAATTGATATAAATGAGTCTTGTCTGACCCATTGGGACAGAGGGGCATGCCCAAAAATGGGAACTTGGCTAAAATTTTGCTTTATGATGCTGCTCTTCCTGGACAAGCTAAATGGATAAAAACCAAATTTGATCTAAAACATAACTGGCTGCGATAAATAATTTATGGTAATAATGCTGGATTGAGGGGTGTGTCCCTGCTGTAAGTGTAAGTGTTTGTCAGATGACCGTTAAGGCCCATGGGCCTCTTGTTCTTTTCTCTTTTCCGGTTGGTAGTCTATCCCCACGTCCAAGCTATTAAGAAAGCCAGAAAGACAATCACGATAAAGTATTATATGTCCTTTAATGATGATCAGATTTATACACTAAAAACTACATATCTAATATAGAGGCACACTATTATACACAAAAAGTCAAATTCAAACTTTTTCAGTCAAATTCAAACTTTTTCATTGAGTTTGAAAGCATGAAAGTTTGTAACAGTAACTTTTGTATTAAAGCAAACATCAGTCTATTATTGTTTCAACCGATCATTATAATCTTTGTCGGAAATATAGCATCTTTGAATTTATATTTCATTTACCAAATCCATTTTCACGTGTAACCAAAACCAACGAGCAGGGCCAAACTGAGCGAAGCCTGTCACTGTCAGGGCAGGAACGATAATCCACAGTAGGTATCATAGCAACAAGGAGATCGAGGTCTGTACCAAAATGGCCATGGCTCTGTAGCGTACAATGAAATGAAATGAGAATTGAGTGGATTATGCAAAAGACACAATATATATACACATTTACATACATATTACATACATATTTCCTGTCGTAGTTGTACCGAGAGAAATATATATAATATATGTACAATTCGTATCCATGTATGTAAATACATTGCGATCCAGGTATTCTATATCATCTTATAGACGACTTCCACAATGATCATGTCAGGGTATCGGGCCGACCATCACTGCGCCATTGAAACGTTCTTTTTTAAGAACGCCGATGTGGCGCAGCGGTATAGGCTGCGGATATTTCTGGCTAGGCGATTGGGTGCCGTAGATCGTGAGTTCGAGGCCCGGTCAGGGCACGAGTCAAAAAGTTGTCTTCCTTCGTCATTTGTGTTTCTGAGCTATATTTACATACATATTAAGATATAGACACAGTCTGACTCATTAGGCCCTATCATACATTTACTTTTAGCTATTTCGTCTTTCTTGGTCTTGGACACGTCAATGAAAGTGCTTCGAATAAGTTTTATAATGTATCCGATCCCGTTGGTGAAAGGCGATAAGATATGTTCAAAGATGGGGTTTCCAGCAATGTCAATTTCCCATAGGGGTCGGCCGAATGATTTGTTTACACCTAGAGATCATCCGTCGGTATATTGCTTTGTGCCATCAAAGTTGGTCTCCTTTGTTTTACAATTAACCCAAATTAATTTCATAATTTATTGTCATAATGTAAATGTGTGGTGACGATGATTTACTTATTATACCGATGTATGGTAATGGTATCATGATGATGATGATGATGATGACGATGATGATGATGATGATGATGATGATGATGGTCATGATGATGATGATGATGATGATGATGATGATGACCTGTATCAGTAGCGAGTTGGACCCTGTCCTAGGTCGATAGTAACCAGTTTACATCTGTAATAGTTTAACTTATTGCATCAGAGATTTATTTGTCCGTATTTAATCAGGTAAAACATATATAAAATGTATGAAGAGTTTTTAAGATAAGACAATTGTAAAAATGAAAACGATCCGCCACCATGTTTGTGTTTATACGTGGGTTACATTACACCATGTCGGAGAGAAATTCAACAGGTGAAATTTGTATCATCAGAAACATCATTCCAAACGAATCAACTTCCTGATATTTGTATTGGCGTTACCTCCCCTACATCGCTTCATCACCTTGGACAAATCTAAACAAGAAATATCTTTAAAAAAAGATAAGCGGCATAGTTTTAATGCTGGTGGTTATAATATAAAACTGCTGGTGAAATAAATGAACGAACTAATGTGTTTCAGTACAGAAAACAAAATTATATCAGTTTGAATCATGAATCAGGAATATAATTTTATTAATGTGTCATTTGAAAAAGATACATCCACTTATTCAGCTTGCATTCAATCTTAACTTTGTTTCGTTTTTAACTGCATATCTGTATTTTGCATTAACCGCTACATTGACCAATCACATACTTCATCTTGACCAATAACGCCACCTGTCGCGTCATATCCGGGCCAAAAGAAAATTATACGGCTGTGCCGAAAAAAGGGCATAATTATATTTTACCTCCAGTGAGGGCCTATCAAATGCATTGGTCGGAAACTCTAAGGATGAAATATCATACCAACTCTTGATTTACGGTGGTCGTCCTGGTGACATACATGTAGTCACCTTCCACAGATAACATGTACTCTAACCATGCACACTATTTTACTTTTGGTTTCTAAATATCATTTGTCATTTGTAGATTTGTTTTATATTGTATAGACAACCAGGGAAGGCCTAGTGTAGCAATATTAATCATTTTAATTTTAGAAATATCACATTTTCCTACAATGCATTTTCTATAAATTAGTTTACAATACAGTAACTACAAAACATATATGCCCTTGGAGAGAGTACCGATATATTTGCTCTTTGAAGGCGATGAAGCCAAGGAATATCTCCAGTCATCTATGTAATCTTCTCTCGCCATTCTAATACCAAATCGCCGAACAAAACTCCTACCAAAGAACAAAAAGAAACTCTATATATTTAATTTTTATTTCAGACCTGAAGACATAGACATATGTGTATGGTCTGTTAGTCGTAATACAAGAACAGTAAGCCCTAGAGAAGCAAGAATCATTAGTTTCCTTTTGCAAGTACAGGTGGCGCTAGTAGAGGTCCTAGGATCGAGTTCCGGTCTGATCGGTACATCCCTCCTCTCCTCTTACGAATTACATATATAATTTTTATTAAAACATTTATATTAATGTTTTTTATAACCGGAGTTTTCGAAAATCGTTTGAATTGCCATGTCGATAATGATGTTATATAGCCCCGTACAAAATCTGTCAAGTGTTAAAGTCAGAATAAACATGTCGTATCTGTGTCAATCAGATGTAAAAATGACGTATATGTGCCAATCAGATGTACAAATGTCGTATCTGTGTCAATTAGATGTAAATATGTCGTATCTCTATCAATCAGATGTAAAAATGTCGTATCTGTGTCAATCAGATGTAAATATGTCGTATCTGTGTTATTCAGATGTAAAAATGTCGTATCTGTGTCAATCAGATGTAAAAATGACGTATCTGTGTCAATCAGATGTAAAAATGACGTATCTGTGTCAATCAGATATAAAAATGACGTATATGTGTCAATCAGATGTAAAAATGTCGTATCTGTGTCAATTAGATGTAAAAATGTCGTATCTGTGTCAATTAGATGTAAAAATGTCGTATCTGTGTCAATCAGATGTAAATATGTCGTATCTGTGTCAATTAGATGTAAAAATGTCGTATATGTGTCAATCAGATGTAAAAATGACGTATCTGTGTCAATCAGATGTAAAAATGACGTATCTGTGTCAATCAGATGTAAAAATGACGTATCTGTGTCAATCAGATGTAAAAATGTCGTATCTCTGTCAATCGGGTGTAAAAAAGGTCGTATCTGTGTCAATCAAATGTAAAAATGGCGTATCTGTGTCAATCACATGTAAAATGTCGTATATGTGTCAATTAGATATAAAAAATGTCGTATCTGTGTCAATAAGATGTAAAAATGTCGTATCTCTGTCAATCGGGTGTAAAAAATGTCGTATCTGTGTTATTCAGATATAAAAAAGGTCGTATCTCTGTCAATCAGATGTAAAAATGGCTGTATGATAAACGTGATCATTTCAATTTCTAAATGGGTTTTTTTTTTCATTGTGGCACATGTCCCAACAGTTGATTCGATATTAAATTGTTTGGCTGCATCATCACGATTTCCGCCTACTGATGGTAAAAAATAGCAATTCAAATGCAGGTTGATGAATATGTCTAAAGTATTTCTGATTTGGACACACAGTGTTTATCGTAAACAAGAGTTATCTCCCATCGATCATAATTTAAACATGAAACAAAAATGAAGCAAATTAATTTGGACATCGTTTTATTGGTTGACAATTTAAAATACTTGTAGCTGTTTTTCTTTTCTTTTTTTAAATGATGTTACGATGCATCAGCCGAATTGAATATAATTAATTCTGTAGTTTAGATGCTACTTCTCTTTGGACTAGCCAATGTGTAATAAATGAAAATAATGTTTTGCAAATATATATATTGTACTCAACATGTTCATGATAGTTATGCTCTCCGAGTATATTGTCTCTGGCACGAATTTATGTTTTTTGTGTGTTTTGTCTGATGTTGTCAATGTTATGTAAAATTTGTGTATTACAATGTATGTACATGTATATGATACTGATGAGTCGGAAGACTCAAAGTCAATAAAGAACTTGAACTTTGAAAAAAAAAAAAAAATGATGAATTTATTCAAGAATTGCACAGTGCTTACAAACATTGAGTTTGTACCGAGTTATCTAAGCCAGTTATTTTTAGCTTAAAAATATATTGAGTCAATTCATAATGTAAGGAAATAGTCTAATATAGGCTCTGGGCGCTATGATAGTCTAATATAGGCTCTGGGCGCTATGATAGTCTAATATAGGCTCTGGGCGCTATGATAGCGGGTGTCAGAGGAGACTGGTCAGAGTTTGTGATTAAAATGATCAGGACAAGGTTTATTTTATGCTGTTTTGTCCTGTATATTCTGATTCAACAAGAAACCACATTATTACCATCGACATCTAAATGTATACTTGCAAATGTACAAATAAAACTTTTTTAAGTGTTAAAACTTTAAATGGATTGAGTAAATATATGTTGCATGCTACTGCTAATGACCTTATATCGGAATATTATCATTTTTGTTGATTGTATGCAGTGAACGTGTATACATGATCGCGACGCGTTGTACTTAAATAACACCCTATGGTGCTTTGGTCTGCCTTACAATTATAATAACATTACAAATATATAATTTAATTTGGTATGAAACACGCATTTTCATTGGCTGAAATAATTTTGTTATACCTCCATAACAAAATGTTTGACGTTGCGAAATGTAACGTCATTTTTGATTGGCTGATGACGTTGCGTAATAATATATCACAGAAAAGAGTTCGCCAAAGAAAGTGAAATATCTTGGTGTGTATAAGACGAAATTAAATTATAAGAATTAACATTAATTATTTTTTCTGTTATACAGTCATAACATAAAAAACTGGAGTGTACTCTCTTCATAAAACGCGAAGCGGTTTATTTAGAGTACACTCCAGTTTTTTTCTGTTATGACTGTATAACAGAAAAAAATAATTGATGTTAATCCTTAAATAAATAGTGTTATACTGTCCCTTTCTCATTTGTACAACGGATATTGATCATACTGTCACTATACTACACATTAATGGAGTCATTATGGTATATGTATGTGTATGGAATTGTCCTCTGTCATCTTGTACATTACATACAAAATTATGATTATTCTTATTATCTTATCACGTACATTTGTTACCTATATGCTGTGTTACATTTGCATATTATAAAACTTGTAAACCTGAGTGGTGTAAGTTGCGGGTATTTCTGGCTTGGCGATTAGATGCTGTAGATCGTGATTTCGAGCCCCGGTCAGGACACGAGCCATAAAATTGTCTTCCTTTGTCATTTGGTTATATAATGTATTTATATCACATAGTTGTCTGACAAGTATTATATCCTAGTTTGGATATGAATATCATTTTAGTACAAGTATCTACAATATCCGTGGTGACTTTCCGATTACATTAGCGTCATGTTAAAATATTAACGAATAGTAGCTAATATTGTATGCACAATGATCGTAATTTTAATGAAAAATAAACATACGGGAATCACAATGATGATGCATTTCACAGTGTCGAATACATTATTCTGTTGATGTATATCTGATTTAGATAGTTTTGCTGATTTATATGTTCATATCACGAACTGATGACCTTGGTATAAATTACCTCCTGTCTTATTGAGCACACAAGTATCCTGAAAGTAGTTTAAACTAAGGGACGTTTGATTTGATATTAAATAATATATTCTTTACAGTATTTTCCCAATGCATGACGCTCACATAGTCCTCCATTAAAGAACACGTGTTCATATTTGACCACTACTTCCAGTGTAAACTTTCCCAGGACCTTAGCAACAGAACCATTTCCTGGCACGGCTCGGCTTGGATGCCATGGCGATCTGTGACAACCTCGATCCTGATAACACTGATTGCGTGGACAATAAAACCTTCACGGCCCGACAGTGTGAAGGTGTGGTCAGTTATTAAGGGTGACGTTTTTAATCACGTTCCCGGACACTGGTCACTTTCGACGACATTTTATGATGACACTTAAGTAACGAAGTGACCGACGGGTTGAGTGGTCATTTCAATACCGTTATAAATTTTTAGTTTATGATTGCCTCTTTGACTGACCACTTAGGGATATTGCTATACAGTCTAGTGGTCAATCTAAATTTGGGTATATGAACCATGTAATAAGTTAAATCTGATAACATTTTAAATTAGGTGTCAAGACCTCGAATGCTATGGTTGAGAGAAACTCGAGGTCAAATGACTATTTGAACGAGGTGTCTATCAAATCTAGTCCAATACCCAATAAATTATCTCACAAATTATAGAACTGATTAAGTCAGCAAAATACAACATTTCCAATTGACATTATCATTATGGAATTTGTGTTTTAAAAAGTAAAGCTTGATGTTGATGTGAAAATAGATTTGTTAGGGTGGATATCTTGGAACTTCTTGAATATGAGTGGCAATACCCGAGGAGTTCCGACTGTAGTTGCCGACATCTTTTTTTAATTCATTGAGTGAGCTTGAGATGCATGTTATAATAATGATGACAGCATACAAGTTATTTATTTTCCGAATGAAATTGTCTTTCTACCTTCTAAATATCAATGATTTGCCTATAAACAATTGCATGAAATACAATTGAAATGAAAATTTGACATCCAAAATGAGACCCCTTCCCCCAAAAAAAACTTATATTCGAGAAAAGTAAAACAAGTATTCTAGACTTGGTCAAGTTCGTATTATGACGTATTTTACACACCCATACTTGTGTGATCGTAGACTACACTTGCCATTGTCGGCAATATAGATATTGAGTATATGACATTGTATATTCGGTCATCTTTCACAATATTGGAAACCTTGTTTGCATCCAGTAAAGGCTTCCTTTGGAAACTTTTCAGTTAAAGAATTTCATAAAGAAACAGATGTAATAATTGTATTTTCATATTTTATATCATTAAGTTATTTAGCATATTTGAAGATTTTTAAGGTAACATATTATAATAATCAATGTCTCTGAATGTTACTTGTTCTGTAATTAATCGGAGCCCGTCATGTTCCTCCCGCGTGAACAGAGAGGCGGGGTACATTGTACATGTAAGACTGTTCTCGGCGCCGACCAATCTGACAGGGCTAACAATATACTCCATTTAAAAAGATAATTGGTCTGAAATGTTAGTGACCAGTCTAGGATCGCAACTCGCAGATCTAAATTGAGAGCGAACGACCAAAGTCTAATGGTAATTAAGTCCTCATAACAACACCTTTGTAATCACAGGTCATTGTTCTCGGTGTTATCCTGAAACGACGGTGTCAAATTAGTATTGTGTTTCATTCGGAATGGGTGAGAATTACTTTTATCTTTTGGCTAACACAACGCCTTAAATTATCATACGAGCAATGGCGACACTGCTAAACCTGAATAATCTGTCGTTATCGCTCTTCTCTCGACTCTCAGTTTCCCTCCATTATCATCTTATATTTAGGAAATGGAAAATTTATGAGTTCATAATTCATAAAATACAATCGTTGAAAGTATCTCTCTACAAAAGTAGTATTGTCCCAGGATACTTACAGTATGTTTTGATTTTGTATTAGATGTTTTGATTTATAAAGTGTCATCAACGGTTTCTTTAGGAAATTCTTTAGCTGAAAAGTTTCCAAAGGAACCATTACTGGATTCAAACAATGTTTCTTAGCTGAGATGTTTTCCTGAAATCCAATAATGCTTTCCAATGGAGAATTTAAAGTGAATGAATTTTCTTGATTCTACATTGTTATAATCTGTTTCTGACAAAAATGTCTAAAATGACATCCCCGTAACACAAATGATTGACAAAAAATACAAGCGCCCTAAATACTGTCAATAGTGTTAGAGGCATGGTGGTCTAGTGGTAGGACCCAGGGTTACGTGGTGGTCTAGTGGTAGGGCCCAGGGCTACGTGGTGGTCTAGTGGTAGGGCCCAGGGCTACGTGGTGGTCTAGTGGTAGGGCCCAGGACTACGTGGTGGTCTAGTGGTAGGGCCCAGGGCTACGTGGTGGTCTAGTGGTAGGACCCAGGGCTAAGTGGTGGTCTAGTGGTAGGACCCATGGCTACGTGGTGGTCTAGAGGTAGGGCTCAGGACTACGTGGTGGTCTAGTGGTAGGGCCCAGGGCTACGTGGTGGTCTAGTGGTAGGACCCAGGGCTAAGTGGTGGTCTAGTGGTAGGACCCATGGCTACGTGGTGGTCTAGTGGTAGGGCCCAGGGTTACGTGGTGGTCTAGTGGTAGGTCCCCCAGGGCTACGTGGTGGTCTAGTGGTAGGGCCCAGGGCTACATGGTAGTGTAGTGGTAGGGCCCAGGGCTACGTGGTGGTCTAGTGGTAGGACCCAGGGCTACGTGGTGGTCTAGTGGTAGGACCCAGGACTACGTGGTGGTCTAGTGGTAGGGCCCAGGGCTACGTGGTGGTCTAGTGGTAGAGCCCAGGGCTACGTGGCAGTGTAGTGGTAGGGCCCAGGGCTACATGGTAGTGTAGTGGTAGGGCCCAGGGCTACGTGGTGGTCTAGTGGTAGGACCCAGGGCTACGTGGTGGTCTAGTGGTAGGACCCAGGACTACGTGGTGGTCTAGTGGTAGGGCCCAGCGCTACGTGGTGGTCTAGTGGTAGGGCCCAGGGCTACATGGTAGTGTAGTGGTAGGGCCCAGCACTACGTGGTGGTCTAGTGGTAGGACCCAGGGCTACGTGGTAGTGTAGTGGTAGGGCCCAGGGCTACATGGTGGTCTAGTACTAGGACCCAGGGCTACGTGGTGGTCTAGTGGTAGGACCCAGGACTACGTGGTGGTCTAGTGGTAGGGCCCAGGGCTAAGTGGTGGTCTAGTGGTAGGACCCAGGGCTACGTGGTGGTCTAGTGGTAGGGCCCAGGGCTACGTGGTGGTCTAGTGGTAGGACCCATGCAGGGCTACGTGGTGGTCTAGTGGTAGGACCCAGGGCTACGTGGTGGTCTAGTGGTAGGGCCCAGCGCTACGTGGTGGTCTAGTGGTAGGGCCCAGCGCTACGTGGTGGTCTAGTGGTAGGGCCCAGCGCTACGTGGTGGTCTAGTGGTAGGGCCCAGGGCTACATGGTAGTGTAGTGGTAGGGCCCACGTCTACGTGGTGGTCTAGTGGTAGGACCCAGGGCTACGTGGTGGTCTAGTGGTAGGGCCCAGGGCTACGTGGTGGTCTAGTGGTAGGGCCCAGGGCTACGTGGTTGTCTAGTGGTAGGGCCCAGCGCTATGTGGTGGTCTAGTGGTAGGGCCCAGGGCTACATGGTAGTGTAGTGGTAGGGCCCAGGGCTACGTGGTGGTCTAGTGGTAAGACACAGGGCTACGTGGTGGTCTAGTGGTAGGACACAGGGCTACGTGGCAGAAGGTTGCATCTTAGGGAGAATGTAAATAGTGTAAAATAGGTAAATTTAGGAGGGTGGTAATATTGTAAAGTATGTAACTTATGGAGGGTGGTAATATTGTAAAGTGTGTAGCTTATGGAGGGTGGTAATATTGTAAAGTATGTAGCTTATGGAGGGTGGTAATATTGTAAAGTATGTAACTTTTGGAGGGTGGTAATAATGTAAAGTAAGTAATTTATGGAGGGTGGTAATAGTGTAAAGTATGTAACTTTTGGAGGGTGGTAATAGTGTAAAGTATGTAACTAATGGAGGGAGGTAATAGTGTAAAGTATGTAACTTATGGAGGGTGGTAATAGTTTAAAGTATGTAACTTATGGAGGGTGGTAATACTGTAAAGTATGTAACTTATGGAGGGTGGTAATAGTGTAAAGTATGTAATTTATGGAGGATGGTAATACTGTAAAGTATGTAACTTATGGAGGATGGTAATACTGTAAAGTATGTAATTTATGGAGGGTGGTAATAGTGTAAAGTATGTAACTTATGGAGGATAGTAATAGTGTAAAGTATGTAACTTTAGGAGGGTGGTAATAGTGTAAAGTATGTAACTGATGGAGGGTGGTAATAGTGTAAAGTATGTAACTTATGGAGGATGGTAATGGTGTAAAGTATGTAACTTATGGAGGGTGGTAATAGTGTAAAGTATGTAACTTTAGGAGGGTGGTAATAGTGTAAAGTATGTAACTTAGGGAGGGTGGTAATAGTGTTAAGTATGTAACTTATGGAGGATGGTAATGGTGTAAAGTATGTAACTTATTGAGGGTGGTAATAGTGTAAAGTATGTAACTTTAGGAGGGTGGTAATAGTGTAAAGTATGTAATTTATGGAGGGTGGTAATAGTGTAAAGTATGTAACTTATGGAGGGTGGTAATAGTGTAAAGTATGTAACTTTAGGAGGGTGGTAATAGTGTAAAGTATGTAACTTTAGAAGGGTGGTAATAGTGTGAAGTATGTAACTTATGTAGGGTGGTAATAGTGGAAAGTATTAAACTTATGGAGGGTGGTACAGTATTAGTGTAAAGTATGTAACTTATGGAGGGTGGTAATAGTGGAAAGTATTTAACTTATGGAGGATGGTACAGTAATAGTGTAAAGTATGTAACTTATGGAGGGTGGTAATAGTGTAAAGTATGTAACTTATGAAGGGTGGTAATATTGTAAAGTGTGTAGCTTATGGAGGGTGGTAATAGTGTAAAGTATGTAACTTATGGAGGGTGGTAATATTGTAAAGTATGTAACTTATGGAGGGTGGTAATAGTGTAAAGTATGTAACTTTAGGAGGGTGGTAATAATGTAAAGTATGTAACTTATGGAGGGTGGTAATAATGTAAAGTATGTAACTTTTGGAGGGTGGTAATAGTGTAAAGTATGTAACTTATGGAGGGTGGTAATAGTGTAAAGTATGTAACTTATGGAGGGTGGTAATAATGTAAAGTATGTAACTTATGGAGGGTGGTAATAATGTAAAGTATGTAACTTATGGAGGGTGGTAATAGTGTAAAGTATGTAACTTATGGAGGGTGGTAATAGTGTAAAGTATGTAACTTATGGAGGGTGGTAATAATGTAAAGTATGTAACTTATGGAGGGTGGTAATAATGTAAAGTATGTAACTTATGGAGGGTGGTAATGATGTAAAGTATGTAACTTATGGAGGGTGGTAATAATGTAAAGTATGTAACTTATGGAGGGTGGTAATAGTGTAAAGTATGTAACTTATGGAGGGTGGTAATAATGTAAAGTATGTAACTTATGGAGGGTGGTAATAGTGTAAAGTATGTAACTTATGGAGGGTGGTAATAATGTAAAGTATGTAACTTATGGAGGGTGGTAATAGTGTAAAGTATGTAACTTATGGAGGGTGGTAATAGTGTAAAGTATGTAACTTATGGAGGGTGGTAATAATGTAAAGTATGTAACTTATGGAGGGTGGTAATAATGTAAAGTATGTAACTTATGGAGGGTGGTAATGATGTAAAGTATGTAACTTATGGAGGGTGGTAATAATGTAAAGTATGTAACTTATGGAGGGTGGTAATAGTGTAAAGTATGTAACTTATGGAGGGTGGTAATAATGTAAAGTATGTAACTTATGGAGGGTGGTAATAGTGTAAAGTATGTAACTTATGGAGGGTGGTAATAATGTAAAGTATGTAACTTATGGAGGGTGGTAATAGTGTAAAGTATGTGTAGCTCATCCTTCTGTTGCATTCAATCTTTCATAATCACTCTCAGTCGGCGATGTACCGTCGTGATGTCGAAACAGGGTCGACAATCGGTTCCAGGTATAGAATGGCGTGAATCTTTAACGGTTTCTAACAATGGATACCTGATACAGCGGTCGACTTGCCGGCTCTGACCTGTTACAATCACGCTAAATATATATTGACATGTTGCATCAATCTCTCTACAATAAAGACAAGGTAATACATCGCTACATATTCATACAGAGAGTTTACTCTCGGCTCTTAACTACGTTACTGACAATGGTCAATTACGTCACGAATTCAGTTGAATTTTTTTTTTTCATTTTAGTAAGATTGGTTTCTGTTTTTATCTCTAGAAATATATATTATATAACCACATTAGTATAGATATATAATATATAACCACACTAGTATAGATATATATATTATATAACCACACTAGTATATATATATATTATATAACCACACTAGTATAGATATATATTATATAACCACACTAGTATAGATATATATTATATAACCACACTAGTATAGATATATAATATATAACCACATTAGTATAGATATATATTATATAACCACATTAGTATAGATATATATTATATAACCACACTAGTATAGATATATAATATATAACCACATTAGTATAGATATATATTATATAACCACATAAGTATAGATATATATTGTATAACCACACTAATATAGATATATATTATATAACCACACTAATATAGATATATAATATATAACCACATTAGTATAGATATATGTTATATAACCACATTAGTATATATATATATATTATATAACCACACTAATATAGATATATATTATATAACCAAACTAATATAGATATATATTATATAACCACACTAGTATAGATATATATTATATAACCACACCAGTATAGATATATATTATATAACCACACTAGTATAGATATATATATTATATAACCACACTAGTATAGATATATATTATATACCCACACTAGTATAGATATATATTATATAACCACACTAGTATAGATATATATTATATAACCACACCAGTATAGATATATATATATTATATAACCACACTAGTATAGATATATATTATATAACCACACCAGTATAGATATATATTATATAACCACACTAATATAGATATATATTATATAACCACACTAATATAGATATATATTATATAACCACACTAGTATAGATATATATTATATAACCACACCAGTATAGATATATATATATTATATAACCACACTAGTATAGATATATATTATATAACCACACTAATATAGATATATATTATATAACCACACTAATATAGATATATATTATATAACCACACTAGTATAGATATATATTATATAACCACACCAGTATAGATATATATATATTATATAACCACACTAGTATAGATATATATTATATAACCACACCAGTATAGATATATATATATTATATAACCACACTAGTATAGATATATATTATATAACCACACTAGTATAGATATAGATATATAACCACATTAGTATAGATATAGATATATAACCACATTAGTATAGATATAGATATATAACCACACTAGTATAGATATATATTATATGTAATAACCACACTAATATAGATATATATTATATAACCACACTAATATAGATATATATTATATAACCACACTAGTATAGATATATATATATATTATATAACCATACTAGTATAGATATAGATATATAACCACATTAGTATAGATATATATTATATAACCACACTAGTATAGATATATATTATATATGAATACACCAATATAGATATGTGATATATATCAATTTTTAATATATAATATATATATCTGTGTCGGTATCAGATACTGGTATTGTGTTTAATCGGTTCTCTTGTTTTTAAATTCATAATCTAAAAAAAACTCAAACACGGGTTCATTGTTGTTGTTGTTGTTGTTGCTTTATGTTGTTCCGCTGTTTTATTGTTCCGTTATGTTGTGTTTTGTGTATAGCCTACATGTAGTTCTTCGTGCGTTAAATGTTCTTAGTGATGCTGTGTACATACAGTGAACACGTAGTACGTTTACTTTATCGTCAGACGTGTGAAATCCTCCACGTAACTAACCTCACAGATTAATTAATTTGGACTAAATACAGGAAGTGTTCTGGTATAATGTGATCTGGATTTCCGGTAGTATTGCTGCAGCATCGGTTTTAAACGAGCTGATAATCAACGTATACTAAACAATAGGTCGATATATTCGTGGAATTCTAATTATACCTTTTCGAAGGAGAATACAAATCGAGACCATGAAAATAAAATTTACAGAAAAAAGGTATGGTTTCATATTACCCGCTAAAAATACACTCTTTTGGTAAAAAAACCCCAAAAGAATTTGGTCCAATGACTAAGTTTTGTGGAAATCTCATTGAAGTGCAAGACAAAGCTAAGTGTTAAATTAGGATGGTCCACTGAATTATTGTTTGTTTGCTGTCCCATAAACTTATCATGACGTCAGCTTACAGTATTATAATACAATTCTAAACGCTTACCTGTGTCGACAGCAATGACGGATATGAAAATATAAAGTGTAGTGTATGTTATATAGAGGGGCCCGGGATATTTCACGTCATATTGGACGAATTGAGACTTTACTATGTATCGTACAGGTTTGAGCAATTGTTTTTTTTTTTTCATTTCTTCATTCATTTCAACAAATAAAATATTAGTGAATTTTCCCTACAGTCATACAAACAACAGAATACCGACATAATAACTCGATCAAAGTAGGGCAAAATACATGTATGTTAAAATACAGTATAGGAACATATAGATAAATATTGCTTTAAATTGAGAAGTATATTTAATATTAAGGGGGAATAAAGTTGTTTTTTGAATATCAGAGGTGTAATTTTGCGGTGTGTGAACATTTCCTGCCTAGGCCTTTGCCAATGTGTTACTATCTGGTTTACAAGACTCCCACGTGCATGAGCGATTTTAATTATGTTTCCTTAAATTTCAGGGCACCCTCATGCACGTGGACAAGTACGTGTGTTTGTTTAGTATAGATTCAATGAAGATATGCCAGGGTTCTTTGCTTATAGAAACAAGACGATTGACATTAATTGGGCATTCAGTCAAATCTGCCCTGGAAGTGCGCTTATCCTTCATAGGTAACCTCGTGGGCATTTAGTTATATTTTTACGTCAATATGTTAAAGGCGCTAGGTCAAGAGTTGTTATCAATGTGTACGGAAGTATTGTTACGTTTACCTGATTCAGGATTTTCCTAGAAAATACCCTTTTCTATGGTTTAATTTTGCTTAATAACTATTATTCTTGAGCATGATTTTGATGATAATAATTTGTTAAAATTAAGACTAATATGATTTCATCGGGAAACAATGACATTTCATTATTTATAAGTTGGAAAACTTGTGCCAAATCCCTTTGTAATAGATTGTAAATTACAAATAAAATATGTTTAAATCAAATTACTTATAATTTAATGGGATTTTTTTTTGTTATTTTACAGCAATTGCGAAACAAGTGATATCAACTTATATTAACCACTCTAGTTGGTGTGGGTGGAAACACTAGGGGTCTGACTTAGCATGGGAGGAAACATCAGTATTCGTTGAAAACCCAAGTGGTCTGGCGCATGTGACCACCTTTCCCTTTTCACGTCCGATCGGGGAATATGAGCCGTTGCCGCCTAGGTAAAAGGCAAGAAATACAATTAATTAATGATTAGTAATGATTATTGTATTAATAATGTAATAGATAATAATCTATTGTGATGCTAAAACAGTTAAAATGACAGCTATATAAATGCATAAAAAAGACTAGACTGGCCCCAGCCCCTAAGTTTTGTAAGGGAATGAATTCTAATGTAAAGTTTTCTGATAGTTGGAAACTAGAATCTACAAAACTCAATTTCATTCATGATTTTAATATTTTGGAGCTATATATGTAGGGGTCAACAAAATAAAATGTAAAAATGATATATCTTTTTATTTAGAAAAAATAATCATACACAAATCGTGTAGTTATATTTTGTATATTTTGTTGAGCTTATAAAAAAGATAATTTGACCTCTAACCTCTTAATTATAACAGCTACCTCTACGCTAATGCATTATACGCTAATGTATTACTCCTAATAACAAACGGCAGATATTCACGGTCGTAATTGTCGGTCTCAATGGCACATTTTCGACTTTAAATCTCACACTGATCCCGATAAACAAGCTCTAATCCATTTCAATTCCATATTTCCATTCCTATGATTCCCGGAGTGGGATCTAAAGAAAATCATATGTTTAGAGATTAAAGTCATAATTCAAAACATTTAAACGACTTAGATTTGTCACAACAGGAGGGACGCTTGTCAATAGCCTCTAACCCCATCAATAACTCACTAACTAGCTGTATGAACGGACGGCGTTGTTTTGGTATGAGCGAGATGTTGAGATCAGAAGTGTTATTCAGTCGATATGTCCATTCTCCGGACAATCACAGCTGGAGGTCAAGCTAGGTAATGGATGACCCGTAGTTATCAAAATATTTATCAAAATAATTGGACACACTCTGTCTTTGAAGCTATAAGCCTCAGCTAAGTAAATAACATTCTTAAAAATGCATATGTTAGAACAGTAAGATACACAAGGAAATTTACTATCATTTGATATATTTCTACTTTGACACTGATAACACATTTCAATTAACATAATGAATGGTTTTCTTCTTTAGTCTTATTGGCATCCAAAGAAAATAGAAAAAAAGAAGATATTTATAAATATTGTTTTATTCATTACTTGTTTATACACACAGGTTAATTCAACATACATTTTTCCTCATTCCTTAATTTTTTTTATTCATTTCTAAACTGAAAATTGTGGAATTATTTTCAAGTATCATCCTGGATCCTGCATCTCAAGTATACTTAGTGCAATTTACATACTCAGACACGTGCATGCCAATGTATACGAAAGACAGAGTACTTTGGTATACCCGGTAATATTTGTCAGCGTGCGAATTATGTAACTCATTCATCTAACATCTTACAGCGGCATTTCAATCGGAAAGGCCTACAATCATGATTATGTCAGTTTATTAAATGATTTGATTTTGTTTTTGTTTAACGTCCTATTAACAGCCAGGGTCATTTAAGGACGTGCCAGGTTTTGGAGGTGGAGGAAAGCCGGAGTACCCGGAGAAAAACCACCGGCCTACAGTCAGTACCTGACAACTGCCCCACGTAGGTTTCGAACTCACAACCTATTAAATGAAGCATCTTCATCAGACATTGTTATATTGTTTCTCGGTAATTTTTTTTTCATTTGTGTCTTCAGTTAACCTTGCCAGGTACATTTACTTCAAACATTGTCACGTCTATTTACTCAAAAACTTGCATTTGTCACGTGAATCAACATAATACCTTGTCACGAGTATTTACTCCAAAACTTGTCACGAGTATTTACATAAAACCTTGTCACGTGAATTTACATAAAACCTTGTCACGTGAATTTACATAAAACCTTGTCACGTGAATTTACATTAAACCTTGTCACGTGAATTTACATAAAACCTTGTCACGTGAATTACATAAAACCTTGTCACATGAATTTACATAAAACCTTGTCATGTGAATTTACATAAAACCTTGTCCGCCAATTAACATAAAACCTTGTCACGAGTATTGTTACGAGTATTTACTCCAAACATCGTCACCTGAATTTAAATCAAACCTCGTCAGATTTTAATTATCTTCATCAAAATATGTTACACGAATTTCATTTATACTTTGTAATGTGATTCCTTAATCTTTCACGAAAACTTCCAACCAACTGTTTAAAGACGTTCCTCTATCATACCAGGGGCATACCTCCCTCATCATACCATCCATCTTCCTACAGTATATTTTTGAACCTTTCAGATTATAGGAATACTATCGCTGTGTTATCATTACGTAATTCAGCATGGATATCGCTATTAACAAATAATATGTGTCATACGTGTAGTGAAAAAGAAAATTGTATATCCTATTTGGAATGTATAAGACTATTTAAAAGAAAATACATTTTCAAATTGTGTTCAAAATTTTTTCGAATACATACACACACAGATTAGTGGTAACAAGTTCACAGAATTCCAAGGACAACACAGGACATTGCTAAACATATTAAAAATCAACATATTCTTAAAATGTTACCAAGGCGGTACTACAATTACGATAAACTACAGTCACAGTGTCCTCGTCTGGAGGCGTAAACGTCTTCAGTCATAAAAGGACGGGAGAGGGCACCAACATCGACGTAACATATAGGAAAGTAAGGAAGTAAATAAAGACAGATATAAATGAAACAAAAATATGACAAAAAAAGAAAGAAAAATGTTATCAAAAGTTATTATCTACATATAATCTAACAAGTACTATTAGATAATGATTTGAGAAGAGGTTTCCTGAACAACTTCTTCAAAACGAAAAAAAAGCATTTATGTTACGTTTTGAGTTTTTATGCCCTGTGTTGCGTCTATACGATATTTAAATAAGAAAAACATAAACTAAGAGAAACAAGCGATGAACAAAATAAACACGCTTTAAGGAGTTTACCACCCAGTCTTACCAAGACCACCTGTCGGCTCGAAAATCACCCAGTTATATATAAAGTGGTTTTCACTTGGGAAAATTCTGGTCTTATTTGACGTCTAGCAAGCATCACTTATTACAAGCTCCTTGTATTCCCATGTATATTTTTTGTAAATCGGCAACACTTATACCATAACCCCTACACAAAATCCTCAAACAAGCCTAGGAAATGTCCGGACGAGTTTATCTTGGCAGAAATAGGGAGCGCAGGTTGTTGGATTCTTGTAATGCAAACCCAGACATGTTTCCGTTGTTACTGGCGTAGCAGGGATGAAATAATACAGATGCTCATCTCCATATAATCCCCGATTACTTATCCATTCAGTCATATAATGAGGACTTGTGGTTTCAAGAGATCGTATAAAAACCTACTAGCACAATTAAATTTACAAATTTAAGCCAATAAAATACGAATCTGGCAGATGTGTTTTCAGTTCTAAAATTAGACAGTTAAACATACCTTTCTTTAAAGCAGATACAGGTCAATGCTTTTGATTTGGTCGTTTCGTTTTATTTCCAAACGCCTGTTTTATATCTTTTCTGTTATGTTTGCTGTTTGTAAAATTTAAATCACGAAACAAACATTAATGTATGCACTCTTCTTTGTTGTCTCTTTTCCTTTGTTTAATTCTGCTTTCGATCGTTCTGACTCGGTGGGTATAGCCGACATTGAAAAGAGCACTATTATAAATCAAGTCCCAAATAAGGAGGAAATGTACTTTGTTTTATTTTTAATGTAAAATATTTCTTCCTGTAATTGCTTGAATTTATGATAATATTTACAAAAACATATATCATTCATTTAGTTTGGTGTACTCAAATTTCAGCGCATCATCAAATTTTAACGGCTTAAAACCAATGATGAATTCGTGCACCACATATATTGCTACAGAATTGGTATGGTAAACCGTTTATATACTGTTACAACTACTTTTACATTTTAACGGAATGCTTCCCGGTGCGCTTAGCGTGAAAATAATATTACCGCAAAAATAGACAAGTTTACATTGAGCGAGAAATTAATAAGCGTTCATTATTGGCTTCGTTGTGATTTGTTTCTTTTTTTTATAAGTCTTGCTGGATTTAAGTGTTTTTAACTCCAGCAGAGACATACACATCTGTATATATGTCTCTGACTCAAGGCTCTGACTCGAAAAAAAAAGAAAAAGATCCGAACATCTACCGAGCACTCCATCTACAATGTAAAAGCGGGTCGGGATTAATATACTTATTTACTAATTTATCAAATAAATATATGTATTTACGATATATGTTGTGAAGATTAATTCTAAATTGCTTTAAGAATCATTAGTATAGCTACAATAAGGTATCTTATGTTTTATCCTTTGGTGATATATTCCAACAAATGAACATTTTAAAGAGATATTTCTATTGTCAAATATTTTGATTTTGGTAATTCATGAAAAATCTCGAAGGACGAAATGAAGAAAATGAACGTGTTTTACTCTTGTTGTTACCATTGGTATATTCGTGAAGATCACAACAATGCAATATCTCGAGGAGGATCGAACTGTTCACAACAATGCAATATCTCGAGGAGGATCGAACTGTTTTCGTTATGATCCATGACTAAAGAATTTTCCAGGGCAAGTCTGACAGAAAAACGACGTGAGAAAAAATGTGATTCGACACAAGACATTTTTGTTGTGTAAGCTCCTGAGAAAAAAACCGAGGTGAAATAAGCCAAGCATTGAAGACAGAAGACAGCCACGAGTAAAGGGTTAGGAGGTAGAAGGTGGTCTCTGGTCACGAGTACTTTGGTTCACTGAAAACAGGTTTTACCTTACAGAATCGGTAACAGCAGCAGCCAGCACAGATGTGTGGGACATACCTTACACTGCATCTGGTGTTACTCCACATACTCAAGTCCGCTCAGCTTCTATTCCAAAGACGGGACAACACAGTTCTGTCCTCAGCTCACAGACCTGATATACCAGATTGACTACAAGAGGATTTGAATCTCTTGGGTGTAAATCTAATGTTTATCGGTGTACACAAAGCATCACTATGCGCGTGTAAACACAATATGATTGTTTTGTTATAGATGACATCAAGCTGGCACATTTTACGATGTTTATGTTGACGATACTTAAGAGTATTACATCACAGATTCTAAACCGAATAACAAACGATTATCTGATATTCTGATCCAAAAAAAATACATATCGCGACTAAAATTCCCACTATTTGACATGTTATGTGTCCTGAAAGCTGTAAATGACAAAATCGCTCCAGGAAAATAGTATAAAAATGTTTTAAATAGAAAGAAAATCTAATATACTGTTTTTAAGAAAAAGTATTTTCACAAGCTTGTCAAATTATTATCAGTTCTGAAAATACCCTTATCGTGCTGTAAAATTACACTGTACATGAATTGGCGTACTTGTGTGAAATACTTGCGAAAACGAGTGTTGCATGTTCAATTTGATCGAAGAGAAGAGAAAACACCAAACATTTCATCATGTCTCATACAGTCCGGCTTGACAGTTGCTTAATGATATGGTAAACAATGGAACAAGATGGAACTGCTTGGAATCCAAACTTGAACAAATCGCAGAAGGAATATGTTATAGCCAAGTATTAGTTAGTCACTATTTTCTCATGCGTATCTTCATTTAAGGATTAACATCAATTATTTTTTCTGTTATACAGTCATAACATAAAAAAACTGGAGTGTACTCTCTTCATAAACCGGAACATAAAAAACTGGAGTGTTCTCTCTTCATAAACCGCGAAACGGTTTATGAAGAGAGTACACTCCAGTATTTTTTTTGTTATGACTGTATAACAGAAAAAATAATTGATGTTAATTCTTATAATTTAATTTCGTCTTATACATACCAAGATATTTCACTTTCTTTGGCGAACTCTTTTCTGTGATAAATTATTACGCAACGTCATCAGCCAATCAAAAATGACGTTACATTTCGCAACGTCAAACATTTTGCTATGGAGGTATAACACAATTATTTCAGCCAATGAAAATGCGTGTTTCATACAAAATTAAATTATAAAACAAAAAGTATGATAATAGACATGCACTGAAAACAATACCAGTAGCGCCCTCTACATTGTTGATTTATAAAAGGACTCAGCCGAGACTATATTGTGATCTGCTAGTTAACGCTTTTAAAAAAAATGTTTTTAATGTAACGGCTACCTGGTTTACCAAAGATTTAATAAGGATCAACGATTTTTAATGTGAACATCCGATATACAGAACACCAAAAGAGGCTAAAACCTAAAATTAATCAACTTGTTAAAATCAGCTTTATATAGTACCAGTTAATGTGATATAATTTATCATACCGTACGGATATTTCTGGTAAACTTTATATAGTACCAGTTATTGTGATATAATTTATCATACCGTACGGATATTTCTGGTAAACTTTATATAGTACCAGTTAATGTGATATAATTTATCATACCGTACGGATATTTCTGGTAAACCTTATATAGTACTAGTTATTGTGATATAATTTATCATACTGTACGGATATTTCCGGTAAACTTTATATAGTACCAGTTATTGTGATATAATTTATCATACCGTACGGATATTTCTGGTAAACTTTATATAGTACCAGTTAATGTGATATAATTTATCATACCGTACGGATATTTCCGGTAGAAACTGTTATATGTAGATATCGCGTAAATCCAACGGCGACAGTTTTTTAAAGCAATATGGTTGGTAGAAACTATCAAAAATGGTAAAGTTGTAAGGCATGAGAAAATGTGTAGTATATATTACGTTAAATGTGTAAGGTATATATTACATTTGTACATTATTATGTATACGTAAAATGTGAAATGTACATTTTTATATGTATTAAGTAAAATCTGTAAGGTATATGAACTACGTAAAATCTATAAGGTATATGTATTACGTAAAATGTGTTATGTTTGTATGTTAATTAAATTGTGTTAGATATATATATATATTACGGAACATGTATAATGTATATGTATTAAGTAGAACGCGTAATGTAAATACATATTGCGCAAAATGTATAATGTATATGTAATACGTAAAATCTTTAATGTATATATATTTGTAATGTATATATATTACGTGAATCGTATAATGTAAACTTGTATATATATTACGTAAAATCTGTCATGTATATGCATTACGTAAAATGTGAAATGTATATGTATTGTTTTCTCTATTCTTAACTAGATTAATTGTACCTTCAACGTTAAGCATTTGTCCTCTGTATACATATAATATTACGATATGTACTGCACTAATTATTTGGAAACTTTAAACAAATCATGGTAAGGAAATAAAAGAAGAAATCGTCGAATTCACAAATTAATCTCGAATAGATCTGGGATGAGAAAGGAGTCGGAAATGCTATATAGACTTATTCCTTTCTTTGTGGTATACTAGAGTTAATTGCACACTAAAGAAGAGTCACCATAAAACGTTTGTCGAGGGGTCAAACAATATAAAAACAAGTACTTCTAATTATCGGCCATATCTAGTTTCTCTTGTCTGAAGGAGGATCGACATTAAAGTAGGTAGCTGGTCAATTAGATGTTATAGGATGTTTTGTTACGTAGTGAGGCTCCCAGGGTTGTGGATACTCTATTACATAAACAAATGTATGGAAAGCTTTGCTTTATTCCAAAACAATGATAGGCTTTAAAATATATGTGTAAATCTTTATAATGACGACATAATAGTAATATCATGTGGGTATGTCTGTTTATAAACGTAATTAGAATGTAAGAGAGTGGCGTATTAACCATATACTGCATTATCTTTGTGTGTTTTAAGCCTGCCTTAGTCTCGGAAAACTATGTCTTTCTATATACAAATTATCCAATTTTAACGTAAGAAAGCACTTACTTAAGAAACAGACGTAATAATTTGATCATGGCGAGATGGTCCTTTGTCTTTCCAGCATTTTACACTACCATTGAAGAAAAACGATTTGTAACTTTATGAATGAAGTTACATCAAATAATTTATCTTGGGATTCGTATAGGTATTTCCAACTGCCATATCTTGGTGTAGATGGTTTTTATTCTATTTTTTTTTTTGCCTTTTCCTAAAATAACATTTGATAAGATTTTCACACACACAAGGAGCTTCATCGTTACGAATTGTAAAAGCATACCACCCCAACTTTGTATCTTTGAATTTATAGAGATCAAATAAATGAGAAAATAGCCAAAACGATGTTATACAAATTGCAAAAATACACAGCAAATAGTTTTAGACTGAGCCTGTAAGATCTGCCTTGTTACATATATAATATACAAAACAATCATCTTACGGTTATCGGCCCTAAACGGGTGTTTCATCGACAAGTCCAGCCAGGTAAACGTACTTGTAGGTGAAATTCAATTAATGACATGTTCTCAAAATAACAACGGGGATGATGACACTTAAACAACATATCATTAAAAAAAACATGATATTGAACCATACACAACGCAATTCTTTAGAAAGTCTTTCAAAAAGGAAATTAATTTCACTGGGTTTTTATATTTTCTTAATTTGCAGCACAGTATTCTATGTATGCGTTGATTTTAAGTATTACTTTTTAACATGTACGGCGTTTCATTTTGACGAAAAATCACAAAAAAAAAAAAAAAATCAGCAGGAAATGGCGTTTACGTTTTTTTTACTTTGTTGTGGAAATCTCTCAGTGTTCTCGTGTATCTTAATATACGATTTAAGACAGAAATGTATGGTGTCCGTGTGGATTGTAATGTCTCTGTTCATGTGTGGGCCAGGTGGAATATATCTGTGCTGGCAGGCTTCGTGTTAGACATGCATTAGTTGATGTATTTCTTAAATAATACTTATGTTCTGTACATTCCTCTACCGATATTGGGGATTGAAGCAAGAATTATTGATAAGGGTGGAGGTCGGAATCTATAACGAGACAGGATAGCTTTATGTACATATTAACATACCGAGTGTTCAGTAAGAACTGTCCTTTCTATATATATCATTTTATATTACGAAAATAAATTCATAGTGAAATAAGAAGCGGATGATGTTCCATATTTGTATTCAGGTTTTTGTCGTTGTATTACGAAAATGAGATCGTTCCTGTTGGATGCTTACTGTAGACACACTAATCATTGGAATTCTCTTATGATTGGGTAATACATGATATCAAACCGAAAATAGTTCTTTAGTCTCACTAAATAGTACTAATTGATAATGGAATTAACAAACAAATCTCTAAACTGTTGTCTGACTTTATCAACAGATCATTCCTCCTTCAGTTTTTTTTACATTTCTTTCGATATACTGGCAGTTTCCTGACGAGTTCTAAAACAGCTGTATGATGCAGATTGATGAATGTATGACTGTTTCTAATCTAATTCGGAGTTGAAGTACTAATATCTTGTCCTGTTTTTGTACTAGCCCTTGTGTTACACTCTGATTAATAATTGTTTGCACAAAACATTGATAATTATTTCTACAATGTGTTGTCATGTTTTTGATGGTAAAATTATAGGAATCTTATCGAGATCTGCTTTTAAACATCTTTACGAGATGAAATCGACCGGCTATGTTCATGAACTTCATTTTTGTGTCACACAATTAGTATATGAAGAGGAACTGAGAGAATTAAGTTTTTACGTGATTGTGTTTTACGTGATTGTGTTTTACGTGATTGTGTTTTACGTGATTTACGTGATTGTGTTTTACGTGATTGTGTTTTACGTGATTGTGTTTTACGTGATTGTGTTTTACGTGATTTACGTGATTGTGTTTTACGTGATTGTGTTTTACGTGATTGTGTTTTACGTGATTTACGTGATTGTGTTTTACGTGATTGTGTTTTACGTGATTGTGTTTTACGTGATTGTGTTTTACGTGATTTACGTGATTGTGTTTTACGTGATTGTGTTTTACGTGATTGTGTTTTACGTGATTGTGTTTTACGTGATTTACGTGATTGTGTTTTTACGTGATTGTGTTTTTACGTGATTGTGTTTTACGTGATTGTGTTTTACGTGATTGTGTTTTACGTGATTGTGTTTTACGTGATTGTGTTTTTACGTGATTGTGTTTTACGTGATTGTGTTTTACGTGATTGTGTTTTTACGTGATTGTGATTTTACCTTTAGTATATGAACAGTATTGTAATAGTTGTTACTCGGTGTAATGCATTCTTACGAGGGCCGATAGATAAGTTGTGAGCCCCACATTGAAGGATTTGAATTTTGCAGGACATATTGTATATTATTTTTCAACATAGTCCCCTTCAGTATCTATACACTTTTGCCAGCGGTGTTTAATGCCACTTTTATAGAAAACCTTTTCTTGGCTTTTGAGGAAGTCATCCACTGCATGTATGATGTCATTATCGGACTGAAATTGGGTGCCTGAAATAGCTATTTTCAGTTTTGGAAATACATTGTGTAGATGAAAGTCCTACAAGGCGGATGCTCAATCCACAATCGTGAATGGCAGCCAAGGTAATGACAGACTTGTGAACAAGAGCGCCTCAGAAGTGAAGCATAGTATGTGCCTTTGATTATTTGTATCTTTTGGAGACAATTTACCAGCAAAATACCATCTGCATCCCAGAAAACCGAGGCCATAACCTTCCCAGCTGTATGATTGAACTGTCTCTGGCGGGGAGAGCCAGGGTGCTTCCATTGTTTCGATTGCTGTTTGACCTCTTGGGCAAAATGATGGACCCATGTTTCGTCCATAGTGACAAATCCCTGAAGATAGCTTTCTCATTGCAAGATCCTCGGTCAGAAAGGAATGTACTCTTTCGTGTGAAATTCCAACCAGGACGGACGTTATCCTCAAGGATCTCTCGGCCGCGCCTAAATTCCGCCACACACCTTTTTACTGTAGCATATGTAGGTGTGTTTTTTCCTAGTGATGTTACCATATCAGTATGGATATTCTTTGGTGTTAAAAACATTTTAAGCAAATATGGGATCACTGTTCTTTCACCGATTTTATCCATTTTACAAAAGCGACATGTAGGTATAGGATAATATTTTCAAGTATCCAACACTTGATCCCTATATTACATTACCGGTGGGGCTCTGATGTCGACCTACGAGAATACCAAGATACAGAACCTTATTGTCATACTGGTGTAAGTTCATTGTTTATTATTGGGTTTTGTTGAATTTGAAAGAGTAAGATTATCCAGCGTAACCGAGAATCTGTTATAGAATTAGCCTTAACAATTGTGGAAATGTCCATGAAGCTTACACAGATGATAAATTACCATTGAAAATATTACATCCTTACTTTTATAGTTTACCAACCAGCAAAAATCATTGTTTCTGTTTTAAACAGGGATACATTTTCATTGGTGAGGCAAGATGGTAGCGTAAATGTAGTTCAGAGTCCCGAGTCAGCGCAAGCTGTGCTTAATGGTACTGTGATGTCTACCTGTGGTCATGGTACTGTGATGTCTACCTGTAGTCATGGTGCTGTGATGTCTACCTGTAGTCATGGTACTGTGATGTTTACCTGTGGTCATGGTACTGTGATGTTTACCTGTAGTCATGGTACTGTGATGTTTACCTGTGGTCATGGTACTGTGATGTTTACCTGTGGTCATGGTACTGTGTCGGTTACCTGTGGTCATGGTTATGTGATGTCTACCTGTAGTCATGGTACTGTGATGTCTACCTGTAGTCATGGTACTGTGATGTCTACCTGTAGTCATGGTACTGTGATGTCTACCTGTAGTCATGGTACTGTGATGTCTACCTGTAGTCATGGTACTGTGATGTTCACCTGTAGTCATGGTACTGTGATGTCTACCTGTAGTCATGGTACTGTGATGTCTACCTGTAGTCATGGTACTGTGATGTCTACCTGTAGTCATGGTACTGTGATGTTCACCTGTAGTCATGGTACTGTGATGTCTACCTGTAGTCATGGTACTGTGATGTCTACCTGTAGTCATGGTACTGTGTCGGTTACCTGTGGTCATGGTACTGTGATGTTTACCTGTAGTCATGGTACTGTGATGTCTACCTGTAGTCATGGTACTGTGATGTCTACCTGTAGTCATGGTACTGTGATGTTCACCTGTAGTCATGGTACTGTGATGTCTACCTGTAGTCATGGTACTGTGATGTCTACCTGTAGTCATGGTACTGTGTCGGTTACCTGTGGTCATGGTACTGTGATGTCTACCTGTAGTCATGGTACTGTGATGTTTACCTGTACTCATGGTACTGTGATGTCTACCTGTAGTCATGGTACTGTGATGTCTACCTGTGGTCATGGTACTGTGATGTCTACCTGTAGTCATGGTACTGTGATGTCTACCTGTACTCATGGTACTGTGATGTCTACCTGGGGTCATGGTACTGTGATGTCTACCTGTGGTCATGGTACTGTGATGTCTACCTGTAGTCATGGTACTGTGATGTCTACCTTTAGTCATGGTACTGTGATGTCTACCTGTGGTCATGGTACTGTGTCGGTTACCTGTAGTCATGGTACTGTGATGTCTGTCTGTGGTCATGGTACTGTGATGTCTACCTGTGGTCATGGTACTGTGTCGGTTACCTGTAGTCATGGTAATGTGATGTCTACCTGTAGTCATGGTACTGTGATGTCTACCTGTAGTCATGGTACTGTGATGTCTACCTGTGGTCATGGTACTGTGATGTCTACCTGTAGTCATGGTACTGTGATGTCTACCTGTGGTCATGGTACTGTGATGTCTACCTGTAGTCATGGTACTGTGATGTCTACCTGTAGTCATGGTACTGTAATGTCTACCTGTAGTCATGGTACTGTGATGTCTACATGTGGTCATGGTACTGTGATGTCTACCTGTGGTCGTGGTACTGTGATGTCTACCTGTAGTCATGGTACTGTGTCGGTTACCTGTGGTCATGGTACTGTGATGTCTACCTGTAGTCATGGTACTGTGATGTTTACCTGTAGTCATGGTACTTTGATGTTTACCTGTACTCATGGTACTGTGATGTCTACCTGTGGTCATGGTACTGTGTCGGTTACCTGTGGTCATGGTACTGTGTCGGTTACCTGTGGTCATGGTACTGTGTCGGTTACCTGTGGTCATGGTAATGTGATGTCTACCTGTAGTCATGGTACTGTGATGTCTACCTGTAGTCATGGTACTGTGATGTCTACCTGTAGTCATGGTACTGTGATGTCTACCTGTGGTCATGGTACTGTGTCGGTTACCTGTGGTCATGGTACTGTGATGTCTACCTGTAGTCATGGTACTGTGATGTCTACCTGTGGTCATGGTACTGTGATATCTACCTGTGGTCATGGTACTGTGATGTCTACCTGTGGTCATGGTACTGTGATGTCTGTCTGTGGTCATGGTACTGTGATGTCTACCTGTAGTCATGGTACTGTGATGTCTACCTGTGGTCATGGTACTGTGATGTCCTATGGTACTGTGATGTCTACCTGTGGTCTGGTACTGTGATGTCCTTACCTGGGTCATGGTACTGTGATGTCGGTACCTGTGGTCATGGTACTGTGATGTCTGACCTGTAGTCATGGTACTGTGAGGTCTACCTGTAGTCATGGTACTGTTATGTCTACCTGTAGTCATGGTACTGTGATGTCTACCTGTAGTCATGGTACTGTGATGTCTACCTGTAGTCATGGTACTGTGATGTTTACCTGTAGTCATGGTACTGTGATGTCTACCTGTAGTCATGGTACTGTGATGTCTACCTGTAGGTCATGGTACTGTGATGTCTACCTGTAGTCATGGTACTGTGATGTCGACCTGTAGTATGGTACTGTGATGTCTACCGTAGTTCATGGTACTGTGATGTCTACCTGTAGTCATGGTACTGTGATGTCTGTCTGTGGTCATGGTACTGTGATGTCTACCTGTGGTCATGGTACTGTGATGTCTACCTGTAGTCATGGTACTGTGATGTCTACCTGTAGTCATGGTACTGTGATGTCTACCTGTAGTCATGGTACTGTGATGTCTACCTGTAGTCATGGTACTGTGATGTCTACCTGTAGTCATGGTACTGTGATGTCTACCTGTAGTCATGGTACTGTGATGTCTACCTGTGGTCATGGTACTGTGATGTCTACCTGTAGTCATGGTACTGTGATGTCTACCTGTAGTCATGGTACTGTGATGTCTACCTGTGGTCATGGTACTGTGATGTCTACCTGTGGTCATGGTACTGTGATGTCTACCTGTAGTCATGGTACTGTGATGTCTACCTGTGGTCATGGTACTGTGATGTCTACCTGTAGGTCATGGTACTGTGATGTCTACCTGTAGTCATGGTTACTGTGATGTCTACCTGTGTCATGGTACTGTGTTGTTTATGGTACTGTGATGTCTGTACTGTGGTCATGGTACTGTGATGTCTACCTGTGGTCATGGTACTGTGTTCGGTACCTGTAGTCATGGTACTGTGATGTTTACCTGTAGTCATGGTACTGTGATGTCTACCTGTAGTCATGGTACTGTGATGTCTACCTGTGGTCATGGTACTGTGATGTCTACCTGTAGTCATGGTACTGTGATGTCTACCTGTGGTCATGGTACTGTGATGTCTACCTGTAGTCATGGTACTGTGATGTCTACCTGTAGTCATGGTACTGTATGTCTACCTGTGTCATGGTACTGTGATGTCTACATGTGGTCATGGTACTGTGATGTCTACCTGTGGTCTGGTACTGTGATGTCTACCTGTAGTCATGGGTTACTGTGTCGTTACTGTGGTCATGGTATGTGATGTCTCCTGTGTCATGGTCTGTGATGTTACCTGTAGTCATGGTACTTTGATGTTTACCTGTATCATGGTACTGTGATGTCTACCTGTGTCATGGTACTGTGTGTTACCTGTGGTCATGGTACTGTGTCGGTTACCTGTGGTCATGGTACTGTGTCGGTACCTGTGGTCATGGTAATGTGCTTCTACCTGTAGTCATGGTACTGTGATGTCTACCTGTAGTCATGGTACTGTGATGTCACCTGTAGTCATGGTACGTGATGTCTACCTGTGTCATGGTACTGTGTGTCGTTACTGTGGTCATGGTACTGTGATGTCTACCTGTAGTCATGGTACTGGATGTCTACCTGTGGTCAGGTACTGTGATTCTACCTGTGGTCATGGTACTGTGATGTCTACCTGTGGTCATGGTACTGTGATGTCTGTCCTGTGGTCATGGGTACTGTGATGTCTACCTGTAGTCATGGTACTGTATGTCTACCTGTGGTCATGGTACTGTGAGTGTCTACTCCTGTAGTCATTGGTACTGTATGTCTGATCCTGTGGTCATGTGCGTACTGTGATGTCTACTGTGTCATGGTACTGTGATGTCTACCTGTGGTCATGGTACTGTGATGTCTACCTGTAGTCATGGTACTGTGATGTCTACCTGTGGTCATGGTACTGTGATATCTACCTGTAGTCATGGTACTGTGATGTCTACCTGTGGTCATGGTACTGTGATGTCTACCTGTAGTCATGGTACTGTGATGTCTGTCTGTGGTCATGGTACTGTGATGTCTACCTGTAGTCATGGTACTGTGATGTCTACCTGTAGTCATGGTACTGTGATGTCTGTCTGTGGTCATGGTACTGTGATGTCTACCTGTAGTCATGGTACTGTAATGTCTACCTGTAGTCATGGTACTGTGATGTCTACCTGTAGTCATGGTACTGTGATGTCTACCTGTAGTCATGGTACTGTGATGTCTACCTGTGGTCATGGTACTGTGATGTCTACCTGTAGTCATGGTACTGTGATGTCTACCTGTGGTCATGGTACTGTGATGTCTACCTGTAGTCATGGTACTGTGATGTCTACCTGTAGTCATGGTACTGTAATGTCTACCTGTAGTCATGGTACTGTGATGTCTACATGTGGTCATGGTACTGTGATGTCTACCTGTGGTCGTGGTACTGTGATGTCTACCTGTAGTCATGGTACTGTGTCGGTTACCTGTGGTCATGGTACTGTGATGTCTACCTGTAGTCATGGTACTGTGATGTTTACCTGTAGTCATGGTACTTTGATGTTTACCTGTACTCATGGTACTGTGATGTCTACCTGTGGTCATGGTACTGTGTCGGTTACCTGTGGTCATGGTACTGTGTCGGTTACCTGTGGTCATGGTACTGTGTCGGTTACCTGTGGTCATGGTAATGTGATGTCTACCTGTAGTCATGGTACTGTGATGTCTACCTGTAGTCATGGTACTGTGATGTCTACCTGTAGTCATGGTAATGTGATGTCTACCTGTGGTCATGGTACTGTGTCGGTTACCTGTGGTCATGGTACTGTGATGTCTACCTGTAGTCATGGTACTGTGATGTCTACCTGTGGTCATGGTACTGTGATATCTACCTGTGGTCATGGTACTGTGATGTCTACCTGTGGTCATGGTACTGTGATGTCTGTCTGTGGTCATGGTACTGTGATGTCTACCTGTAGTCATGGTACTGTGATGTCTACCTGTGGTCATGGTACTGTGATGTCTACCTGTAGTCATGGTACTGTGATGTCTGTCTGTGGTCATGGTACTGTGATGTCTACCTGTAGTCATGGTACTGTGATGTCTACCTGTGGTCATGGTACTGTGATGTCTACCTGTAGTCATGGTACTGTGATGTCTACCTGTGGTCATGGTACTGTGATATCTACCTGTGGTCATGGTACTGTGATGTCTACCTGTGGTCATGGTACTGTGATGTCTACCTGTAGTCATGGTACTGTGATGTCTGTCTGTGGTCATGGTACTGTGATGTCTACCTGTAGTCATGGTACTGTGATGTCTACCTGTAGTCATGGTACTGTGATGTCTGTCTGTGGTCATGGTACTGTGATGTCTACCTGTAGTCATGGTACTGTAATGTCTACCTGTAGTCATGGTACTGTGATGTCTACCTGTAGTCATGGTACTGTGATGTCTACCTGTAGTCATGGTACTGTGATGTCTGTCTGTGGTCATGGTACTGTGATGTCTACCTGTAGTCATGGTACTGTAATGTCTACCTGTGGTCATGGTACTGTGATGTCTACCTGTGGTCATGGTACTGTGATGTCTACCTGTAGTCATGGTACTGTGATGTCTACCTGTGGTCATGGTACTGTGATATCTACCTGTGGTCATGGTACTGTGATGTCTACCTGTGGTCATGGTACTGTGATGTCTACCTGTAGTCATGGTACTGTGATGTCTACCTGTGGTCATGGTACTGTGATATCTACCTGTGGTCATGGTACTGTGATGTCTACCTGTGGTCATGGTACTGTGATATCTACCTGTGGTCATGGTACTGTGATGTCTACCTGTGGTCATGGTAATGTGATGTCTACCTGTGGTCATGGTAATGTGATGTTTACCTGTAGTAATGGTACTGTGATGTCTACCTGTAGTCATGGTACTGTGATGTCTACCTGTAGTAATGGTACTGTGATGTCTACCTGTAGTCATGGTACTGTGATATCTACCTGTAGTAATGGTACTGTGATGTCTACCTGTGGTCATGGTACTGTGATGTCTACCTGTGGTCATGGTACTGTGATGTCTACCTGTGTTCATGGTACTGTGATGTCTACCTGTAGTCATGGTACTGTGATGTCTACCTGTAGTCATGGTACTGTGATGTCTACCTGTGGTCATGGTACTGTGTCGGTTACCTGTAGTCATGGTACTGTGATGTCTACCTGTAGTCATGGTACTGTAATGTCTACCTGTGGTCATGGTACTGTGATGTCTACCTGTGGTCATGGTACTGTGATGTCTACCTGTGGTCATGGTACTGTGATGTCTACCTGTAGTCATGGTACTGTGATGTTTACCTGTAGTCATGGTACTGTGATGTCTACCTGTAGTCATGGTACTGTGATGTCTACCTGTAGTCATGGTACTGTGTCGGTTACCTGTGGTCATGGTACTGTGATGTCTACCTGTAGTCATGGTACTGTGTCGGTTACCTGTAGTCATGGTACTGTGATGTCTACCTGTGGTCATGGTACTGTGATGTCTGTCTGTGGTCATGGTACTGTGATGTCTACCTGTGGTCATGGTACTGTGATGTCTGTCTGTGGTCATGGTACTGTGATGTCTACCTGTGGTCATGGTACTGTGTCGGTTACCTGTAGTCATGGTAATGTGATGTCTACCTGTGGTCATGGTACTGTGATGTCTACCTGTAGTCATGGTACTGTGATGTCTACCTGTGGTCATGGTACTGTGATGTCTACCTGTGGTCATGGTACTGTGATGTCTACCTGTAGTCATGGTACTGTAATGTCTACCTGTAGTCATGGTACTGTGATGTCTACCTGTAGTCATGGTACTGTGATGTCTGTCTGTGGTCATGGTACTGTGATGTCTACCTGTAGTCATGGTACTGTGATGTCTACCTGTGGTCATGGTAATGTGATGTCTACCTGTGGTCATGGTACTGTGATGTCTACCTGTAGTCATAGTACTGTGATGTTTACCTGTACTCATGGTACTGTGATGTCTACCTGTGGTCATGGTACTGTGATGTCTACCTGGGGTCATGGTACTGTGATGTCTACCTGTAGTCATGGTACTGTGATGTCTACCTGTGGTCATGGTACTGTGATGTCTACCTGTGGTCATGGTACTGTGATGTCTACCTGTGGTCATGGTAATGTGATGTCTACCTGTGGTCATGGTACTGTGATGTCTACCTGTAGTCATAGTACTGTGATGTTTACCTGTACTCATGGTACTGTGATGTCTACCTGTGGTCATGGTACTGTGATGTCTACCTGTAGTCATGGTACTGTGATGTCTACCTGTAGTCATGGTACTGTGTCGGTTACCTGTAGTCATGGTACTGTGATGTCTACCTGTAGTCATGGTACTGTGATGTCTACCTGTGGTCATGGTAATGTGATGTCTACCTGTAGTCATGGTACTGTGATGTCTACCTGTAGTCATGGTACTGTGATGTTTACCTGTACTCATGGTACTGTGATGTCTACCTGTGGTCATGGTACTGTGATGTCTACCTGTAGGTCATGGTACTGTGATGTCTACCTGTAGTCATGGTACTGTGATGTCTACCTGTAGTCATGGTACTGTGATGTCTACCTGTAGTCATGGTACTGTGATGTCTACCTGTAGTCATGGTACTGTGATGTCTACCTGTGGTCATGGTACTGTGTCGGTTACCTGTAGTCATGGTACTGTGATGTCTACCTGTGGTCATGGTACTGTGATGTCTGTCTGTGGTCATGGTACTGTGATGTCTACCTGTGGTCATGGTACTGTGATGTCTACCTGTGGTCATGGTACTGTGATGTCTACCTGGGGTCATGGTACTGTGATGTCTACCTGTGGTCATGGAACTGTGGTGTCTACCTGTAGTCATGGTACTGTGATGTCTACCTGTGGTCATGGTACTACTGTGTTATCTATCTTTGATCATTGCACTTCGGTATATATACATATATATATATAATAATATATCTGAATACTTGAACAACAAACTCAAGATTCATATTTCCATGAAATTTATTTTCATGATTTAGTTTTACATACTTATGCTTAATTTACATATTCATGAATGTCTATATTAAAACATGCGTTTCTTGAAATAAAATCGGTATTCATCTCATGTATACAATATATTCACACATCATTCCTATACATGATGCATAACACTGAGGTTTGTTAAACAGGTTATCCTAGATATAAAGTATCCAAGCAGGCAAGAAATCATAAAATTTTACAAGAATTTTTGGCAAATATCATTTAAAATTCAAAATGTATCAATATACATGTATTTTACCTATATGATTGAAATATGTTTCAATCGAAAGGTATAAACGTACTATTTGACTGTCTAAAGCTAGTTTTTGTAATGAACAATGTATTGATGATATCCTTTGCATTTAAGTAAATGCAATATGGTTAAAACTTTACAACAAATGTCGCCGGTTTACTTAATACCTGTATCTGTACACGAAACCAATATTGTCATTAAAAATCTACAATACACTTCACACATTGATAGCTTATGGCACTAATTCACAGTTATAAAAATAAATATCTTACGCGCTTTCATACGTTTACAAAGCATTCATTTATACTTTACCCAGAAATGATCATGTACTAACTAATCTTCGTTGTAAATATATTAGGCCTAAGAAAACTCCTGTGAAACTACTTCTCTCAAATGGCACATAAATATGGGCAAATACACAAACAGGACATAAATTAAAAATCTCTAGAACAACACGTTCTGAATGACAACCAAACCTTACGATATGGCAAGGATTTCCGTATAATTATGAGAATATGACTTTGTCTTTCTGAAATCATATTTGAATTTCGTTTTTGAACATGTGCATTGCAGGGGAAATATTTTTCTTTAATTAATATATTCAATAATAAATACTTTGTGTAAAAAGTTTTGTTTGAATTCCTGAATACAAAAAATAAAATTTGTCATTTCTTAGGGAGTTTTTTTTTTAATGACATAAAATAATTTCTACCTGTAGCAATATTTCGGTATAGCCCCACACAAAAAAAACACGTTTAGTAAAAACTGTTTCTTATATCAATTTCAAAAGAATTCTCTTCCAAATACCCATTATAATTGTGCGAATAAATTTCATAAATATACTCATTGTAATATATTAATATAACACGACTTAGTGAAATTTATTCACAGAAAGTGATATTTGATATATGTTTCTGAAAAATTGGATAAGAAAAAAATTGGTTTTTATCTAATAACTCACATCTTTTATAAATATTTTTATTTTACATTATTATCATAAGCATATATATACAATTGTATATACTTTATATAAGAATCACATGTTCATACCATTTGAAAACAACTGTGGTTATTTACACACATATTAAGGGGAATTTATCTACAAAAATCTCTGTAACTCGCAAACCAATTAATACTTTCATATTGTCAAAACATGTCCCTTGGCATTTACAACATAAATCCTTCTCAATTCAATACTGGTCCTAATCAACCAAACGAAATGTCTACTTTGACACTTGCTTAGAGAACACAACATAATATAACAATTGTTTACATTTTACTTCATGAAACAAAAACTGAACACAAACTATAATGAGTCTTAGTTTCGTATTTTACCTGAGGTAGAGCTGTGGTAAGCAGACCACTTATCGTATGGAAGGTTTGATGAGCAAGATTAATTAACACTGTCGTGTTTCCACGATTATTCGGATTTTGTCACTCTTAAATCTCGACATGATTTCATTGGAGTATATGGAAAGTCATTGAGTATGGATCCAAAGCAATGCATAATTATCGTACGAAAAGTTTGAGATGTTTCATAGGACTTTTGAATCAACCAATCATATGTTCGACAATGTCTACCTCCAAAACATAATTCAATTCAAACCAGCACTCATTCTTGCCGCTATTCTCCTAACATCTTTCGTCATAGTCCGTCACATCTCAATACATTACGTGCTCGTGTACAATAAACATTATAAACGCCGGGATAAAGTTTATCAATTAGCACCGACTGCAACAGTACTTAAACTGGAATTGTCTGAATGAGGAATGCCACCAACAGACACGTGACCACCGTGTCCATGGAGTTCGGACTCCATCTTGACAGGAACTGCCTTAGGTGGTGAGGGTGAAGAATAATGCGTAACTGCGGCTAGATTTACAGGACTAGATAGAGAAGAATGTTCTGAACCGACAGCTGTGAGTGGTGTTACACCGGATGTAGGTCCAAGGAGGGCAGTGACGTTTGTCCCATTCATGGAAGGCGTGCCGTTTCCGCTTCCGGTTACATGTCCACCCTGACCAGAGGAGACGTTATTGTTGTTAGGAGAATGGTCAGGTTTTATATCTGTAATTAAAGGAAGCAAAACGTGAAAACATATTAAAGTAAGAAACATTTTCATATCTGCATGATTTATATATTAAAATATTTTAAACGATTGTATTTTTCTTTGTCTTACTGTATAGTTACATAGCATATGAACTTATGATGTCATTACCGTGTCATTTCGTGGCAAATAATTTTTTTCATTATGATGAATAATTTTTTTTAATCCCATTTAAAATTTTTGCCTTGAATTTCAAATATTTAATTTGTATCCATTCTATTGAGCAAAAGAAATTACGAATTATTTTTCGATAGATTTACTCCACAGGATCTTCTTATCACAGAAATGTTTATGTATTCCGAGGGGAGGTTTAAATTGGCCGCACCACGAATGGTAGATAAGAATAATTATCCAACAAGCCCGTATTGTTCGCGATTGCAGCCATGTGGCTGCAAATATTGAAAGCTAACATTTGTTTTCGGACGATCTAATAAAATCATATTTACCCTTTTGTAATGAACACTGCTGACCTCACTTACTCATATCATTTTAAAGTGTCAAAATTTGATAATTTTAACAACTAACTACATTAAATAGTTTTCTTGATTGTCTAATTTAGATTTCTTTTGCAGATCCTATGAAAACCCCATACATATTGTACCCAGGCCAAATTGCGCTCCGTCGACAGTGTTTTTTTCTCTCTCTAGAATTTCTGTAAATCCTGAACTGACATTAAACAAAAAGAGAAATATGTCGCGGCTTCATGCTAGATATAATGGGGTACACAAATAATGAATGGTATGTTCTGTTGCACCAGACGTTCAAAATGTGTAACGTGATTACAAAATAGATATTGTAAAGTTATTAGATAATGAATATTTATTAAACTATTACATAATGAATAGATGTATAATTCTTTTAAGATAATGGATATGTATGATCCATTGCGCAATGAATGTGTGTAAATTGTATACGAATATGCATAATGTCATATGAATAACACATTTAAATTTTGGGATCATAAGCATTATACATATAACTAATTTACTTTCAACCTACATGATTATTAAGCAATGAAAACCGTCTTTCATGATTTACTATGAATAACAATTGCTTTGTTGATTGTTTTCTTTTGAAATAAATTTTCTCTCATGCTAAAATATCTAATATTTATCAAATAATAAGTTCTAGCTTTACGGTATGCATTTCCTGCATAAGTTTTAATAGAATATTTGTTGAATTTATTCATCAATAAAATGGTTTATATGATAAATGTGTCATACGTATTAACCGTTTCAGATTTAAACTGATATCAATCATCTATCGCTGCTTCCGGGTATATATGTTTGTACTAATCAATATTGAAACATCTCAATCCTAAAATAAGGTCATGAGATACGTGGTCAGGGGACGCTTGACCTTTGCAATCCATCCCTGTTTGATCAGCTGATAACAGCAAATATAGTACATTAGCTACAAGCGCTCCCGTCGGACGATCCACATACCCTTAATGAAAAATGCTTTAAAGTCACCCAGCAGGAGTGCAAACAAGCCACATCTTTAATTCTAACGTATCCCGACATGCAGTCGAAACATAACGAGCCAATTTATGGTAGAGTATGATGTCGCGAAACCGGAAGTAGGTAATTTCAAAGTCTAAAACTATGTTTGAAAGCATTTTCTGTCTTATCTACTCTTATCATAATATTGTTCCTCTCGAAATCTAATCTATCTGATGAGAATCTTTTAGAGATATGGAGGGTGTAAGCTGCAGCTGAACAAATGTTAACTACCGCAGTCCCCACTAGATAACCCTACCAGCTTTAAAAAGCACCAAAATGAAAATAAGATCATTAATATTCCTAATGCAGATGTTCAAATAAGAAAGAAATATTTTGTAAAACGGTAAACCAGTTATAATGTTTCACTAATCGTATAAATGGTGTAATATACTACTGTTATACTCAAAAGTTAAAACAAAAAATACATAAACAAACTGGTAAGCCTTGTTGATATATGAAAAAATACACAAAAAAAAAAAAAAAAAAAAATAAAAAATTAACACTCACCATTTTGTTCGGACTTTGGGGCAGATTTATTTTTTGATAGACTTTTTGGTTTTCTTTTCCTCGTTTGAATGCCGTCCTTCTTCATGGCTAACGGGCGGTTTACCTAGAAATAAAACATGTCGGTAATTAAAGGACCGTCGTCGATTTCTGTCAATCATTTTATTGATCATAGAAATATGTGACTATTCAATGAATATGTACGAACATAGAGTTAGCTACCGATTACACTTAATTGACTTCTGGAATGATTTTAAGTAAATGAAGATTGATTATTTATTTTGAAATAAGCAAATAATTATTAGAATCAACAAAAATCTACCCAAGTACACCGTTACAAAAAGTAGCCAGCACTTAAATAAATATTTATATAAATAAATTTTAAAATAAAATGAATAGTAATTAGTGGTAACATTCTTATTAAAGCAAAAATACTAACGGGCAATAAGCAATTTAGCGAGAATTACAAAACAAAGCTACCAATCATGCTTGTACATTTAAAAAGAAACTTTGTCATTATCTAAATCTTTTAATGAGTTTGAAATAAATTTTACAAATCGTTTGTATATTTGGTGTTTGCTTCCTTTTGTTGATGAACTCCTCCCGACTTACCCCGTGAAGTTTGTAGTACAGTCCGCATGCGTTACATACGGGTTCTCCTTCATTATTACGACGCCATAACGTAGTTGTTGTCGTATGACAGTTTGCGCATGACAATCCAACCCGACGAGAGGCGGACTAAAATTAGAAACAATATCATATTTACATATAACAAGTAAACGAATTCAAAGCGAACAAATATGACCTCATTTCGTACTTCGTAAACATCTGGGTATATATAGGGATTATAAGAACGTGATGGACTTAAACTGTTTACTGTAATAGATAAACAATTTGAAATCGAAGAAAACGTCCAGTATTAATTTGTATAATGTTGATGGAACTATTGATATTGTTTGGTTAAACGTTTTGTCTTTATGTTTATATATCATAGCGTTTTTTAGCTTTGACACGACTTCAGTCTTCATATTAGACAATCGGCGATACAAAAATCTCAATAGGGTTAATTTATCGGTAAGATTTCTGACATTTTATTTTAGTATTACAGTCAAAACAATAATCAAAATTGACCAAAACGTATTTCTGTTCATGACATGGCGTCAACGGTAACAGAGATAATCTTACAAAAAATAAATCCACGTCACGTGGTAAGATTTATCTGAGGTCTCTTTCGAATCCACTTGAGATTTATCATTTAATCACAAGGACCACCTCCGAAACCTTCCGGTACTTGTTCGGGTAAATACTTCGATGTTATCGGTTTTATCATTTAAGAGTGACGTCGTTATATAAAGATATTTATAAATGGTGTAAACTAAAAAAAAAAAAAAAACGGCGCTAGTGTTGAAGATCCGGATTTTTACTCCAGCTGCTCGGAAAAGTAATAGTTTATATGGACAGATAAGATACACATAGTATTAACCTAGAGTGTCTACAATACAGCAGACACAGAAAAGCTGCTAGTTTAAGTAACACAAATTTCAAAACCTAATGCAGTTTCGTCATAAATTTCGTTATCTGATGTGCTAAATTGCGATCCAATTTTCTTTTCCAGTGCTTCATGTATATGAAATGTAGATTTTAACTTTGTTTAAAAAATATTTCAATTATCTCTTTACGTAACGCGTTGGTTAAGCACAGTGTGTATGTATTTATACAAATTGTGAAATGTCGCTTTTACCCTCTAACGATAAAAATCTGTATTTAGTGCCATGATGGAAATCTGCATATCAAATTGCAAATTTTGACATTAAGAAAATATGAGTTCTCACCGTCATCATCAGAAAATAGCGTTCGTTTACAAAGATATCATTACCGATAAAGGCAGATATTTAACATGAACAATGAGTGTTTTCATAAAATGGAGAAATTTTCTCATAATTTCTACGTTTTTATCATAATAATTAATCTCTAAATAAATGCCAACGCACTTTATGTCTTCTGCACGTTCGAGTTTTTACTTCATTTTTCAAGAGCGTAGACGACACACGCTACGTTTGGACATGCGCAGTTCAGAATAAACGGCCCTGTGTCAATAGCCCGTATACAGTAATAACTGCTGGCATGCGAAATATTGTCTAAAATTCATTTTTTCTCAGCCACCCCCGAAGTTGGTGAGCCTACAGAAGTCGCTACGTTCGTGCTTGTCTAGTTTATCACACGGTAAAAGAACAGTAATACTTTAAGTAATATTGTCGATATTTGTTTCGGTTGTAATAGAATTACCTGATTACCAACTGAATAATTTTTTGAGAATCAAGTGCACATTATGCGCCTTTTTTCTAATGACATTTTTTTCCAAATGAAGATATGAGTAAATAGTTTTTAAAGGGGATTTATTTTTTAAATTTCGGTCATTAAGTGGATACAGTACAGTTTTAACAGTGCGAAACCAGTCTGATTATAACTAATAAAAAAAAAAATGATTGAGGTTTTTGGTTAATGTTTAGTAGTGACCATCGAGAAACTAAACTAAGTATTTTTTGAGACAAATATACCACAAGAAAATACTAACTGTCGAGACTTAATTTTTTAATTTTGATTTTATTTTTTTTTTAAATGAAATACCAGTATCGGTCTTAAGATAATGCACACGTTTGTTTGTCACGTGCCTCTTCAAATCAGAATAAACATAAACCTCTTTTCATGGCTCAAGATAAAAAGATGACTAGGCAGTTATTTATTAATTAAGAAGCATCAAACTTCTCGGTTCTATCATCGTTAGCGCGAAATTTTAGGCAAACGTCACGACTTAATTTCTTGCTGAAACAGACAAAAATACTTGGTATACCACAAAACATGTTCTCGCAGTCTTTCGTTACCCATCCGTCCTATCCTTCTGCACACGCTCAATACGACCAATCAGAAGTAAGATGACAGATGGATTAAGAGTAACGATGACAGCGTTTGTGAGGTACCTCACGGGGAAACGTGTTTATTATTGTCCTTATTATTATTTTTATTTATTTTTTTTTTTTTGCAATATTTCGTAGTATATATACAAAAAAATCTAGCTAACAGGGAAACGCCCTTTTTGACATTTGATGAATTGATAAAGCCATCAATATATATTTTCCTTTAGCTTTTAAAAACCCCTTGATTGAGGCCCGATGATATGAAGACATCTTGCACACTCCTCTACATAAACTTGTCTGTATTTGTTTATTTTCAAAGGATACAAACGTCCATAAATCAGTTTACATAATGTTTGCTAAATATTTACAGGAAAAGTCTGTAATTAATCATTTTAATTTTTTGACCCGTCCTCGTGAAAATCAGATATTGTCATCATATTTGTTCGCACTTCATTAAAAATAACATCTTTTTACCATAGCGAGGGTTCGATAAACAAAATAGAACATCTGGCACTAGATAAGTACAGATAAGAATAAAATGTCGTCTGGGGAAAATTATTTTCTTTTGATGTTCCATTGTTAATCTTACTCCTATTTCCTAAGAATATATCAAAACACATGCTAACAGTAGACTATACAAACGAAAAAGAAAGAATAAAGTAAGAAGGAAAAAGAAAGAAGGAATGAAAGAAAAAGAATATGATGATATATGGAATATATACGATACTTATACAAATAAACAGAAAACGAAACTGAAGAGCAGAAACAAAAACATCAATGCATTGTAAATGAACGTTAAGGGAAACAAAAAAGAAAACGTGAAAATCAAAGTAAATAAAACGTACTCTAGATTTCCCTATAGCTTTGGGTCCCGTTGTCCACGCCCCAAAAGCCTGCAGAGAAGGATCCGGGGTTTGGTATTGGGGACCCGAAGGATACGGCTCGCCAAAATCTCCCTAAAATGGAGGCAAAATTTCAAAAGATTAAAGTTTTGTTTCTTTTCAAACACGAACAATTTTGACATGAAAATAAGTAATACGTCCAAATAACATGATAACACGCGGTTTAATTTTCAGTCCCTCTCAACTTCTGTGACAGCGAAGTCCCCAAAAATAAAAACCTAATATATGTCTGAAATCTATCCAATCAAGCTCCCTGTTTTCGATTTGAGTTCCCTACTTCTTTTTGGTCCAAATATCTATATGCAAACATGTTTTTGTTTTTGTGAAAACGAACAAACATGTTACAAAGAAAGCAGATTTGAAATATTTCAAAGTTGTGAGACTAACCAATCGCCTCTGGGGTTTTATGAGGGGACGGTTTATTCCATTCATCTTGTGATAGAGTCCACATGCGTTACATAAATAGTGCCCGGTCCCGTCCCGTCGCCATAACGGTGTAGAAATTGCTCCGCAGTTGACGCATTCCCGCCCTTCCAAATCCGCAAAATAGTCCTGGTTATCTGGGTGGGACATGAGAAGAGAAAATATAATTGTATAAATTTTATTGTATACTTACATAAGATAATGTGGAATATTCTGGGGTGTACATCATTCCGGGCAGCGTTTTCGTGGGATCTATATAGAGAAACAACAGTTTGTCACAAAAAGTCAAGCGCATGCAAAGTTAGAAAAGAAATCAAAGGTTTAAAGTCAGGAAGCTGTATATTAAAAATAAAAATATCGGTATAATGTTACAAAAAAAAAATAATAAAGAAAAATAAGTCTATACTTTGTTAATTATCAGAAATCATCGTTAAGTCTAAAATGTTTGAGTGAGGAGGGCAGCAGTAGTATTGCATACATGCAAAATAGATTTTTTTTTTTCAAAACAATTTTTGAAGCAATACGACAAGGTTTTATACTTTTGCTAGAATTAATTCCCTATTTTACCGATATAACATATCACTGTTATCCGTCATATTGCTGTCAACAAAACCCAGAGTTATAATTATTGGAAAAAACCTCGCTCATCAGCATCCACCACATGCATCACAAAACGACGAACATGAACGCAAATCATAACGAAAACATGCCACAAAAAACTAATGTTTACAATAATAAAACTAACAAACGGAAGTTGTATAGCAGTTCGAAAAATAAACAAACAATTATAAATAACATGTAGTTCCGGAAATCTGACAGGTCATACATCACAAGAAAATATTGAAGTTTACGGCATGCCGTTGATTTTTATGACCGATCACTCAAATATTCCTAATAAGATAACACAAAAGTCCTAATGTTTTTACAATGATACAGTTTTGGTATTTTGTTTTCACCCATACCTTTATTTATTTTTAACGGTTTTATCAGTATGTAAGAAATCGTAATCAATATTCATCCCTTACAATTATATACACGAGCACTGTACCAGGCCCTACTCACACAATGTCCTATGGAGGATGAACTTATGTTTTAATGCGACGCTACCATCCCAGTTTTCAAATGTTGTTTCTCTTTTTTAATCGTTAGCTCACACATAACGAAATAACAAACACCAAACGATCTGTATTGCGCTTAATTTGCTGTGATATCTTGGTTACATTTTTTATTAAATCCTTTTGTTTAGCCGGATCTTAACCAGATGTGCTATATCAACCACATGTGTATGTCCGGACTGGTGTTGACTGTAGGTCCAATAAATAGATATTATTGTTGATGTGTGATTATTGTCTGAGGTCATCGCCCCGGAATTCGTGGTATATCGTTTAACTATTACGTCAAGATTCCCATTTGACGAGATTAATGTTATCATAGTTTACATCCGTTTCACAGTACATAGCAGATCTTTAACGTCAGAATCAATATAGTTTTGAAAAACATGTTCACCAAAGTGCTTATTTACTTTTGAAATTTTCGTCCATGCCGAAAACATAAATAGATATAAAAAAAAAAACTACTATCAAAGCACCTAATACCACAATGGGCTGAATTTTCCAAACTTCAATTGTCACCTCCTAATTCGTAAATAATATAATGTGTATATTTTCCCCTTTATATCCGTCACTTCATCGTAACATCACCCGCCCCCTGCCTGGCCATTACCTTGTCACGCCTTTTCTTACGGGACGACGTTTATATAATTAGGTTTGTGCGAGCAAAATTTCCTCCCCCTAACAAGAGAAATACCGAAAATTTACGACTATTTCCAAGATTTTTTTTTACTTTTCTTTTTATATACTGTTATACATTACCCGAACACGAAACATAACACAGGCCGTCTAATGATATAATTAATACATTAAATTCTTTCATAACCCTTGACTTGAGGCGAGGCGGAACCCAATTCATCAACCGGTTTTTCCAATTAGAATCTCCTTGTGGTCGGAGTGGCGCCGACGTCTCGTGAGACGATAATTTACGAGGTATCACGGGATTTGTTTCCACTCAATGTAAAACATCGGATTACTTACAATAAAATTAGGTTAACCCTTTAATTAGCACGTGAGAGGTTAAGTAAATTAAGCTGTAAAACTTTTTTACTGTACATATGGTCCTTCTCATTACTTACCGAAATCTAATTGAACAGTATTAAATTTCTCACGTATAAACTATTGAAATATTTATGATACATTCACTTATACATGTATAATGTACAGCTTTTCCCGATGTCACTCATGACAAAACCGGCTGAATGAGGAAAAGTATTGGTTCACCTGCCGACCACTCGGGTTTTCTCCGGGTACTCAGGTTTACTCCGATAGTAAGACATTTCGCTGGCTACCATCAGGGCAATCGTTGTAAAATAAAATTAATATTAACCAAACCGGACCTCGAACGTTTATTCAATGGTATACAGCTTTTGAGAGTCAATGATTATTACGGACGTCTTTGTTTATTTTGTTTATTGTATATGACGAAATCTTAAGTCTACATATGGATCAAGATCCGGGTCTTTGTTTCGTGATTTTGTCCCTAAGAATGACTCACCATTGTCGCGCCAACTAATGATCTTGATTATCTGAAAATATTGTTAAGTGGTCTTCGGTATTTTATATTGCACATCTATATTCAAAACTTCTATCATTATTGTTTACTTGCAAATGAGTTGACCCTTAATACATTTAACGTCGAGTATAATTTTAAATTGGGCTTAAGTAATCTGAAATGTGAAAAAAGATGTTTTATTATAAAACAGGACAAACAGTTTTTTTTAATGAATTAATTTAGAAAGTGATGAATTATATTCAAAAAGAGGCTAAAAGTCCTTCTGTTCTCGGAGTCATAGGGTGTAAAAGATTTCTAGTTTACGAGTCAAAACCATATCCTTAGTTCAGCGATCAGATTAAATTTTGAAATGTTCCAACCTTTCTCTAATCAACAAGTACCATCTTAGGTTAAAACATCCAAACTCTGTGGAATTCTATCTCCCTCCCATGTGGCGATGGGAACGATAAAAGATACTACATCTTGCACAATTGGACTGAAATTTATATTTTTGTAGGAAAAATGGTTTTCTGAAATATTTAGAATCTTGGTATGGGGGCTGTAGTTTTGAGTGTCATCTTTCTGACGGTTGGTAAAGATAGGCGGGAATCTTGTGGTGAGTCTAGGGGGCGCTGCTGTGATCACCGATAGTTATCTAACCTTTGGTAACATTTGCGGTAGATGAAGATCCGGAAAGATTTATAATCCGAAGAGGGAAAATATAGATTATCCGCAAATAGCCCTATAGAATTAATTTCTAATTCAAATTTATAGTTAAGAAAAATATTTTCAAAACCTGTCATTTTAATTCATTTATCATCATTAAAATGATTGGTGAATGGTCGGAACTATTTAATACAATGTAAAACATACCAAAATAACACAAACATTATTATTGTATTTATATTGACAATTTTATTGCCCTGTTATCATTTTACATATCATATCATGCTTCAGTTTTTTTAGATGGTGGTATTCATATTATTTATCATTTTGAATACTATATTATTGTCAATGTTTTTAAACCAACCACGTTTATATCGCTCTTCGCAGTAATATTCTTAAGCAGTCTTTTCATTCGAACACATCTACAAGCTTCTTCATCTCAATTTTTAAAATCAAGACATTTTATAATTAAAAAAAAAACAACAAAAAAACAAAAAACAACAACAACAAAACAGCTCGTAACCATAGTTATTTGCATACTTCAAACAGTAACTATGATGAATGTGTATCAAAAAAGACAAAGATACCCAAATAACCCTTTTCACCAATTCATCTGGACCAAAGGGTGTGAAATAGGGATTCCATTCATTAAATGTTTTATATTCTAGTCTTTTAATGAAAGTGGGGATATATTGCTCACTTTTCTTCATTTTGGAAATTTACACTTTTCTGCTAGGAGAAACGGTCTCGGTACAAATGCGTTTTTCAAAATGTCAATAAACAAGACGAGTTTACGCATTACAATACAATTCAATGGTTGTCATGGGGTTTATTAGAAAGCGTTTTTGCGACACCGACTGGTTGTCAAGATCATCGGTCAAAAACAGATGTTTGGCGCGTGGCGTGTTATCAAAACGTTTAAGTGACTTGTAATAGTCGCATTAAAACAACGCGAGAACGTTTCGCTTTCAAACTGTGCTTTATAAAAATAGAAACAGATTTACGTGGCGAAATGGTGATAAAGAACATCTCTGTTATATACAATCTTATTTTATAGACCTATTTCCCATTACACGTAGCTCTGTTATCAAAAATGAAAATTGCACTTAATGTAGCTCTGCTAATATACGTGAAAATTACCTGGGTTGGTAAACGGTTAAGGGAGATAACTTTAATTGAATTGTTTAACATTTTGAATTATGAAATTGTATAGCTGTATGATAATGTACTGGTTGGTAAATAGTCAAAAACTGACAAAATCCACAGGAACGAACGATGACATTAGCATATCTGGTGGGTTAAGAGCATCGCAAGGACATTCAATAACTGATATCTATTTTATCACAGATCTCCTGCGGTCGAGATATGATTCCAAATCTTCATCACGCAAGGAAAAAAAGTGAAGGGGTAGCCCTTTTATATTTATCGAGATTCGAGATCAGAACTTTTTCGATATAACTTCGACGCTATCCTGGTTGTCCCCCCCATTTCCACTTGACAGCACGCGACCGCGCGTGAGGGCTTATCAGTTGCTATGGTGCTTACGTGCTGTTAAGAATATGAAATTTTAATATGGTTTCTCGCCACGACGTGGAACATAACCGCTCAAACTAACATTTATTCTTTAAATAAAAAAACCCAACTTAGATGTTTCCATGATAAAGCTATATCCGATTAAGTTTTTTGATAAGTAAACCTACAAAAATCCGGTTATATGCCTTATCAGTAGAGCGCGTCCCACCAAATGACATCGCGATAAAAGCGATATATTCTAAAACTAAAGAACCAAAAGCATTTCTCAGTTTGACATTACAAAAAACGTTTCTTAGTGCTATAAATGGTGATATATTATTTCTGCGATCACGATTTTGAATGTTGGCTTGCTCTCAAATCTATTTCCATAATCTTAAAAGATCAGTCCAACTTTCGCTTAAAATATATAACACTTTCATTGATACAATCTACTAGATACAGATACGTGCGTTTCTTTAATAAAAAAAGTTTCCGACATTTTAAACACGAAATAAATTATTGTAAAATCTGTCGTGATGTGGTGGATCCTTGATATGGAGTTGGTTCAGTCACTGTAACGTATAACGCCGAAAACAAAAGTTTACTCTCTTCTTAAAATCGGATGACTTAATGATTTATGAGATGCGACTAACACGATGTACAGAAAAGTGTTGGTCCTGATTTTGATTCTAACTATTGGATCAGGAAGAATCAAGAGAGTAAGTAGTAAAGTATAAACTGAAATAAAAAATAAAACAAAAGTGCAACGCAAATAAATAAACGATCAAAGAGAACCAAAAAGCGAAGACCAACGGAAATAATTTGCTTTGAAGCAAAAGAATAACTTGGGATCTTGTGCAATATATATTTTTTTTAATTTTGATGTTCAGAAAAAATATATTTCACGACATTTCCAGAACGAAAAATGTTCTTTCATGTATTTCTTACAACCTTTGTAACAAGAAAGACAGACGATGCTTTTTGAGTTTTAGGCAAGAGAGAAAGTAAAACTGCTGGTATTTAGAGGAAACAATAGATTTTTTTCCTGGCAGCACGTGATATCAACCAACGACTTATACATGTGAAATAAAAGACAATTTCTTCGCTTTCAGATAACCCTTGAGTTTCATAAACGCTGTGATTAAGTTAACCAGATAAGGACGAACTTAGTTTTGGCATGGTTTGAGTATTACTTTACACCAAAGAGCAATGAAAGATCACCAAACAATCCCCAGGATCGTATGTCAAACATGCTGTGATTGGCCAATAGTTGTGACCTTTCTTGACTCTGACATTTTCATTGGTCAATGAAACATGACGTTTGCGAAAAGTACAACACGACTTCCGGTGAAGACGAAAAATACGAGATATCACATTTCACGTGTAAAGATAGAACATGTTCTCTTCTCCAAAACACAGCTATTGCTCAGTAAAATGACTGCGGGGGTTCTGTGATTAGAACTGCTAAGGAATGCCGAAGAACTTGAAAATAAAACAAACCTTAATTCCGAAGCAATTTTTTACAAAGGTATGTTCAGATGAATGAATCAATACAACATTAGCTCGTAACTACAAAATGTTTGTTACTTCAATACAGCTAGGGATATTTCATTTCTGTATAATAAAAACTCCTTTGTTTCCTTTATAATTTCTTACAAAGGGTTGATTCATAAAAGGGCATTGTAAACAAATATCGAAAAAAAAATGACAAGTTTCGGGAATTTCTTCTCTGGATCGGTAGTTGGTTGTGTATCCACTTTTGTCTGTTTGTAGGACTTTTGTATGACATCAACCTATACCAACTTATTCAAAACATAAATTGATGGCTTATATATAAATCTGGCGTGCTTGTTTCTGTCTGCCAAACTTGTATATAATCAGCCCATGAAACCCTATTGAGGATCTGAACGCTTGTTGAACATGTCAGATTTTTCATAGCAACACTTGAAACACAGTACACCTCTTTACTCGTTATATTCAAATAAGACTTTTAAATACTCCTTGATACTCAATTGCATATTTATCCCAATCTCTGACTACGGTTTGACATTTTAATCTGCTCTTTGGCTGCCATGATGGTTTACAAGTTACGCACAAGATTTGACAAGTCTCTAACTCCCATGCGTTTCTATTGTTTCCCCACTGTGACCCGGCGGATGATAAATAGTATCAGTATTCGTCTTTGTTTGTTGATCTTTTGACTTTTGACCATTGGATTAAAAGCGTATCCTAGAGCGGCGTGTTCGACTTAGAACCCAGTATCTTGGAGAGGCGTGTTCGACTTAGTCGCTAGATTAAGCGATGGTTTTACTGTATCTTTAATCTGCTGATAAACATAAGAAAACTTTATCCTGACAGTGTATATCAAGGTATTTTATTGTCCGACGATTACATTGACAGACGACTGTTTGGCGAAACAGTATCGACACGACACTTTGATACATGGCATTGTGTCGGTTAGCTGCTGCATGCAAGGAAAATATAGTAATGAAAAAACAGAAGAATCTAAATTTAAGGCCTAAAATACCGGCGTTCGATGACATTTAATACTTGCTTGTGTTAGTTTTGTTGGAGAAATCTTTAAATAGATGTTTGCATTTTTGTCTGAGCCCTGAAAGTGACTGGAATTCCTTAGATATATGAAATACACATAATTAACACTTCGAGATTTAAGCAATGCGCAAAAAAAAAAAAAAAAGGAAAGAAAAGCATAGCAATTATTATTATTTTGACTGAAGCCTGTAGACCTATTAACTGCACAGATCATTACTTGGTTTTATGAGTTTTCTTGTAAACCTTTATTTATCCCTTAAAGTGTAAGTGAAAGTTTAGTTTTGGAAAATTGTCACATTAAGCATAAACTCCATGAAAAAAACCCTAATTTTTACGTGTCACAATTATGGGGAAAGATGAAATCCGATATGTTATAAAGGATCTCATTTGAATTTAAAGACATAAATTCCACGTAAGCTTGAACTTTCGAAAACATTCATGACTTTTCCTAAATGTATGGTGAGCTTCTTCGTATGATGATATGAAAATAATTAAATAATACCAAAAAGAGCAAATATATATATAGATAGATAGATTTCCTTACGCCATAACACTTGAGATGAAGGCCAACTGGAATGTTATATTTAATGTATAAGCGTCTTTGAGAAAACTAAATTAAGTTCAAAGGAATTGCATTTGGTTTAAGCTGTAAGACCTGAAATTTCCTCAAACAAGGAAAAGTGATTTTTGGTTAAGCGGTGCATCTCGGTCTGTAAATGTCAGCTTTAGAAATGTATACAGCTAACTGTTTGAAAATGTTAGAAAACAGACAAAAACTGCCGTCAATAACGCGAGATGTTTTATCTTGTTCATACAAATGTCGTTTAAACATGTTTGAGATTTTCCAGAAGTCTTAAATATTTAGCAATTTGAGAAGAAACATTGTAACTGAAGAACAGCCACCCTCCCGCTAGCGGCCAAACACGAAACACTCGAGAAATGTACGGCGTGTCTGCAAAGGGTTTTTGTTTACATGGTTAGGTAAATACGTATTAATATTTCTAACCAATAAAAGATGTCATGCAAGCTTGGATACAACCCAGAAAGATCACGAGGGGTCAACATCCGAGAAACGTTTGCGGTGACTGGTAAATGTTACTGTGAATCGTCCAACGTGGGAGCGTTCTTTCAACCATGACGTCATATACATGTACATTACATTCAATATGACTGCCGTGAAAGAATTCTGAATGCCTGTACTTGATAGAACTTGTGCATGAAATAACAAGTGTCGAGTTACATCTTGTTGAGATAGTTCTCATCAAAATATTCCGTATGGAGTATTTTCCAATTTTCTAAACCCGATAAAATGTTTTTGCAATTGGGCATATACAACGTAAAATGGGATGTCGATGTAGTGACAAGACGACACTTAAAAGACTCCTTAAAGATGAAGGAATTTGTGTAAAAATCCACAACTACTTAGAACTACTTAACACCAACGAAAACAAAACCCTGTATTTTATAAAAACAAATGCTGCACCCTAATACATGCTGAACATGTAAGTCGAGATTCGAAATTGACTATCCCTAAACTGTGTGGGTTGGTGTCAAATCAAATCAACCCAATGACGTCACAATGTCATATGAATCTCAGTACATGTATATATAAATATGTATGTTAAATATCAATTTGTACGGAGATATTAAACGAGTGTGAATTGATTCAAGGTATGTCTGAAAAATAGCTTATTCCTCTCGGAATCAATCATATTGTTAGCAAACGTCTGCGATTTGATTTTTATTTCAGACCTTACTCTTCGCAATCGATACGACTAGATAGATAGAATATAAATCCGTTCTCCACTAAAATTAAGCAAGACATATAATAAGCGATTTATAATCGCCGTATAATGAAAAGGTCCAAAGACAAAGGGAAGTTGATCACTACCACACTATTGCTGTAAATGTTCGCACGTTGTATGTGAAAAATAACATACTTCATGTGTTACCACTTCATCAACATTGCGGTGATATTTCTGAACTATTCTATATTTGGATCTCGAGGCAGCGATTGGACTGCATTGTTACATCTTTATACTTGAATACTGCCCTCTATATATAATCAATTTTAATATTATATAACACGTATCGCCCTCAAATAGAGTTAATAATCAACATAAACCCGATAGAGTTTGACATACGTCAAACATTGACTTTATGAAACAAAATCTACGTCAATTTCAAACGGATACATTGGTCAAGAAGAGGTTGTATGTAGACCTGAATACTTCAAACTTTACTTGTTTATGTAAACAAACAAGTGTTGACCTTCCTAGAAGTAGATCGTAAATAACCAGCAGTTGAAGCAGTCTACAGTCGAACTGAAGAGGTCCAATTACACCACGGAGTTCCCACCGGAGCTTTACCGAGATCCCCTCATATATAGGGAAACAACCCTTAGATTTGACCAGGGTTGAGAAATATATACCAGAACAGAGCTCATTTACAAAAGTTAAACATGAGGTAAGATCGTATTTAAAGATCCAACATTTTTTTTTTTTTTTAGACATCAATAAAATGAGCTTTGTAATTTTTGTCTCTAGGGAAATGCACTGTAGCCAGTGTCCAAAAACCTGCCACAATAAACTTAATACATACATACTTATGTTTACAAAATATGCGTTAAGCTTTTTTCTGGCTAATATTCGTCAGTATTGTTAGTAGGAGTGAAAAGGGGCTTTGTTTGACCCAACGCTTAGAACATGTGGGGGAGGTAATATGAACGATACAGCATACAGGTGTGTGCTGAGCGGATATCTGACCAAAACCAGGGCTTTTAGAGATAAGACCTGGATTTCTTATTTATGAATATTGGATATATACTATACATGTACACCACTCAACACAGGGCACAATAAACAGAAAGTCGAACTAATCCCTTTGTTCAACGGTCACGTGTTCCTAAAGCTCGCGCAAATAAAAATAGTCCCATAAATTACTACGCGATGAAGATAATCATTAAAGAATGACGGCTGACGAGGTTTGGAATGATATACGGCGCCTCCGCGAATAGAATATAGATCCTCTACAAACATGAGAATTAGATATGTTTACCATGTATTGGAGGCACTTCCGATTCGTGACGTGTAGAAGTTTGATTTATTTAAACCCGAAAGTTCTCATGTTTGATGTTATAAATTGGGAGATTTATACCTTTTTATTAATTTCCTTCTAAGACTGTTTCATTTTGCCTTAGGCGTGATATATAATAAGCTCTAGCAGGTCATTACACCACGTACTCTTCCTTTGAAATATTTCTAAATGTTTACAACTCGCAAGAATAAACAAATCCAATGACTTTTACACGTGGCCCTACATATGATTGTTTCATACTTCCTCGCGATTTTTGAGAAATAACCTACTGAAAATATCAACCTGAAACCATCTGTATGTATTTGGTTGAATTCAATTTGATAATTATCTTAGTCCATTTGGTTTCATTATATAGCATTGTGTTACAAGTGGTCGAATGGCGTAGTGGATAGCGTACTCGCGTTTCACTAAAAGGGTCGGTATTCGGTTCCCTGGTCGACGTGGAAATGTACGAAGTCACATGCCTAAGAACGTGAGATTTTCTCCGGGAACTTCGATTTCCTGTCATATTGACCTCAACAACTCTTCCTTTCGAACCAACAAAAAGTGATTGTAAACATTTATTCTTATTGTTACAACTTAAGTAACTTTATTTTCAATCGTATTTATATTTCATTATAAGCCTGCCAAAAAATAAAATGACGACTGTTTGAATTGTCAATCGTAAATACTCTATACTTACACTGAATAAGTGGAAACGTTTCTCCGGTCATTGGCAGATCAATCACTTTCACAATTCCTACTTATTCAGCAAATATCATTAGTAGTTATGGCCCCCAGTACGAGTCTATAGAACAGGGGACATTGCTGGTGAATAACGACATTAAAATCATTGATAAACATTCCCATTTACGTCAGAACGACCGGCAACGTATGGAACATTGGGATAGCAAACAGGGGAGACAATTCAGCGCGACGTTAAATTCTTTGATGTATTTGACTTACACTGAGATAAATGAGTATACATAGTGGCAAGCAGTGTTGTTTACTCAAGTAACAAACATTCAGATTTATGAGTTTTCTTAAAGAATAGATTCGATGTGGTTGTTCGTCAAAAGTGATTTCACCGAGCAACGGAATATGTGAACCTGCTCCGCATCGTTAAGTTATTTAATAGAACATCAGGCACATTCCGGCTACAAAATATTGACATTTGACGTTAAATAAAAGAACCCAATGGCCAAAGGATGGCAACCCGAGAATTTCACTCTAATCTATTAGCTTAAGCGACCCGGACAAACAATCGTCGTTTATGGCATGGAAAATATTGGGAGAGTTGTCAAAGGTAAGATATGTCTTCACCTCGCTATATTTAGAGGACATACACGGGGGCGTCAGGTTATGCTCACAAAAAAATCGATACCTCATATCAATGGATAGGATTCAACAATCCAGTCCGTGAAAGGCGCTCAATAGTAAAATTAAACTTGGCCCTATCTCTGTAGTGTGTGTTGTACTAATTCCAAGTATACGAGTTATCAGAAAATTACCGATGACATCCAAGATAATGTTAACCTTAACAACTATAGAGTATTTTGACATATATTATTGTTAATACATTCTACTACAGAAAAGCCGTAGATAGCGACCTCTTCATAGTGACAGAATACCAAACAAGGAGTAAAAAGTAACCGATAAATACAAAGTAACCATACAATAAAACGTTTTAAGGACTGATATGCGAGATAAAGACAAATCTAGAGGGATTCCGATCACGGCATTAAGTGTTAAATTTGTGATAACGGCGGCGTTTATCATAGGACAACAGGGAACATTCAATGTATTGCGTGGAGTGTTTCTAGTACTTTTCGATTGATATATTATTGTATTATTATGATGAGATATATATTTACTTAGGTTATCCATGTAGGTCTTTAGAAAACGTTTACGTATTTCTCCGACTTCAAACAAAGACTTTACCAGGTATGTTTACAATTGTGATATATATATTTATCCTGTACGAATGCTCATATTTGTGTATGTAATATTATAACCAAAAGTGTACTCCATTTAGTTTGTTATTTTTGATAGTGATTGATAAATATCTAGTTAACCTTACACTAATAGTTTTAGAAATTATCCATGATGAACTAAACCTCTGAGCAAATTAACAGCGACAAATTGTATGTAAAGTTTGGCTCTGAAATAAAAAATATATTATTGAAATACGGAATTTCACTTCAAAAATAAAATACATCAACGAAATATGGAACTTCCCTTCAAAAATAAAAAATATATTATTGAAACATAGAACTTCACCTCAAAAATAAAACACATTATTGAAATATGGAACTTCACTTCAAAAATAAAACACATTATTGAAATATGGAACTTTACTTCAAACATTATTACAAGAATTCTAACGACAGACTAAAACATTTAAACACACTTTCTTTGTGTTTCTGTTAGATTTTTTCCCATTTAAATAAAATACCCAACATTCAGTATCAGAAAGCATGAAAACCGAAATGTTCGACAAGAATACAATATTTAGAATAGAGTCTAGAGCTTTGATTCATCCCGACAGAGATGCAATTGGGCAATATTTGTAATTGGAAATGTTAACATAATAAATTGAATTGTGATTATTTTCGACAGCAAAAATGCACATCAATAATGTGTTTATAAAATGCCAAAGATGGAAAGGTTCTTTGGTAATTTATGCTTCCTTTTGAGACAAATGCTCGTTTTCTTTCATTAATTTAATCAAGTAAATGATGTGAAACGGTGCAAGTCAAGTTTGCCTCATTAGACCTTCTAGCAAACTACCCGAAACGCTCCGCCCTCAAATACCGGAACACAAAATGACACGACCGTCCACATACCCGGACATTTACGACTGGGGTAATTGACAATCACCTACGCCGGACGTTTATGACTTGGGTAATTGAGAATCGTAAACGGAGGAGAACGGTGTTTGGGACATTTGCGTTAATTATGCTTGTAAACACGGGGTAAAGTTTATGGTTCTGCAGCATAACGGGTTCCTTGTTAAAGCATTCACAGCTTAAACTGACATCATGATAAGTAGGAATATCATTCAAATTGTACCAATCAATACAACAATAAAATATTCAAAGTTTTCATAAAAGGGAAATCATTTTGATACGCGACATTTTATGTTTTCTGTAAATATATTCATTTTTTAAAGTTTATAAGTTTTCTGTTTGGTTTCTTGTCAAGCTAGGAATACTTTTACGAAAATTTGCCTCATGAATTGACATAATTACTACTGCAGGCTCTCCTAAACCACCGCATGGCCCGACTAAGCTGGCTTTCATTACAACAAATTGGTGCCTACAACTGAACAGGAGTAAAACTTTCACGAGGGGCCGGTGGTCGAGAGAGCGATTGGGTATTAATTACCAAAATATTTATGTTATTTTAGTGTCAAGTCATTTCTATTTACAACAAAAATATTCTGAAACATATTTATAGCAGGCATGGGGACGTGCGCCCTCTCATTCGGCATTTCTCGGCTAATTCCGATTATTGTTTAATTTCTTGGTGTAAGCAATTATTTGTTTTCGCGTTGTAAACAAAACAGCAACCGTAAACATCTATATCATTTGAAATATAATTTTGTGTTAATGTTTACATATTATTTTGCGCCAAAAGTCATGACTTAATGTAGTGATAAATTACCGGTATACAGAATTCTTCTGAAAATACTGAAATTAAAATAATAATGTATGCACTTTGATCGCAGTGTTCTTAATATAAGACTTTTCTAAAATCTTGTTTTGAAAATATTCCATAAAAATATTGCGGATTTTAGTGTTTCTCTTACCTACAATCGAAAATATCAAACTTTTTACGTTACAAAATTATTGTATTATCATATTAATTTATTGAGATAATACAATGCTGCAGATAGACCGTTGTTAATGTTATTTGGTATTTAATAAGTTAGCCATTAATCAAATATACAGATAATTATTTAAAAAGATTTGCTTTATCTCTTAAAAATTTTATATTTTGTTTTATTTATATTTTCACGGATAAAAAAACAACTTTTAAATTTTCATATTTGAGTAGAGATTTCCTTTGATTTACATAACACAGATAATATTATAGTTACTAAGTGGAAGCTGTATTGTCAAAATACCATATTCCGACTATAAAAAGATACCCGAATCTTCGCAGCAGTAGAATATATACAAATGTATCAAGAAAGCTTAACATGCAAATTGTCCCCGAAATTCAGCCGCTAAAACTAAAACCATTCACCATGTTATAAATAACTCGACAATACCGACCTTACAATATCGATCATGCATGTGGTATGTTACAATAAAACTTACATAAACACGCAAATAATTCAGATATAATAAAAAAAAAACCACTGGAAAATTTGGTATTTTACAATAAAACTAACTTGGTATTTTACAATAAAAATTACATAAACACGCAAATAATTAAGAGATAATAAAAACAAAAAACTGGAAATTCCACGAAATGCCGTCGATTCCTACAGGTAGTTTAGAGCTTATGTAAGTAATAACTCGCCCTATTACACGTTATTCACCACTTACACACATATGGAAGTGATTTTGTTTTCACACGGTTTTAAATTGTCCCTAATGGTTTCTTGCTATGCTGAGTGATGAGAAACACTTATAGGGCTGTAACCGAGCGACTGGGACTGTAAACAGTGAGAGAGGATCTGGGGGGTGAAACTAACATTAATGTTATTTTAACTGTAAATTTCGAATTATACAAAAACGTTTAAATATCATGTTTTTTTTATTTATCTTTTATTAAAAAAAAATAGATGCATGTCTAAATAAATAAATAATCAGATAAATCTATAAGTAAATAAATAAATAATTGTTCATTATTTGAATAATATGTTATCTGTATATCCGTTAGTAATAAAGAAAAATAATATCCTAATTAAACAAAAATGTTGCGAACAAACTATATGTTTCCTCTTGATTACTTTTTTTTTTAATTGCTTCTTTTACTAATTTTTATTGAGAACCATCACTGACTAACCAATAACAATGAAGAAAAAATAAACATCTTTTAATAATCCGTCATAATTGGCACCTACTGATATATAAATTTAATAAAACTGGGACACAAAACCAATTTAAATGACAAAAAATAATGTTAAAAAGACACACATAATATGATATTAATTAATATATATATAAACCGGAACTTACCGGGTGCAGACCTACGCAGTCCCTGCTGTAGACTCATGTTGTAATTCCATGCGAACTCTGGGCTCATGTAGGGGTAGGGACTAAGCCCGCTTGGTCGGGCAAGGGGCGTATTGTAACTAGTATCGGTCCGGGCCGTCGGGGAACTGATGGGCGAGCTCGGCGAGGGTGCAAATGCAAACCGAGGAGACACTGAAGGGTGTGAATTCGAGGTACTATACGATGCTTCCGGGGGCATTGTCCACATGGCTGGAGATCCGGACGGTGTGGAAACTGACTGTCCGCCTCCGTTACTTACATACTGCATTGGAAGGACTGCACGTGTCGTGGGAACATACACGGGGCTGGCACCCGCGGGATGCATGAAACTGTTAGCCCCCGGGGACTCGTGGTATGTAGGGGCAGTCGCACCCGATGGAAGCGACATAGAGTGCATAGCGCTGTTTTGAAACATACTGTCGGGGGAGAGTTTGGGGTTCGAGTCTGGTGTGGATGCGGTCAGATGATGGGGCTCAGAGTCACGACCTTGACCTCTGACCTCAGATGGAGAATGCTGGTTTGGCAAAGGTCTGTCCAAATGGTTAAAGAAAACTTCGACGTCCTCACAAGGCAGAAGTGGACTGTTTTCTTGGAAATTCAGCATACCCCGAGAAGAGGCGCTTTGTGCTTCCAGCGAACTACTGCCGGAACCGTTGTGGGGTGCTCTGGAATGAATTCCGTTGTAATTTTTCCTGTCGTCAAATCGTTGTTCTTTAGAACGATTCAAATAATTTTCCGAATTAAGCCAGAGGAGTTCCGAATGTGCCATTAAACTCCATTCGGTATGCTACTTAAAACAATTCTACACAGTAAATTAACTCAAAGGTCGTTGTGGATGTTGACAGTAGACGACGCTCCAAACAGGCTAATGTTGTCGCCTGGCGTTGGGTTGGAATTGTGTAACAAATACCTGCATATGCCGTTTCTTGTTTTTGCAGAAATGGATACAGGAAACACAACCTGAAAATAACATTAAAAAGGATAAATTATAAATACTCATCATATAGAAATTTTACTTTTTAATCGTAACAAAACAAAAAGATCGCTCAGCATATACCACCATCATAGGAGTTACTCCATAGGAGGCATAAAAAGGCGGAAATGTCCATCATAACTAATGATTCCTCGAAGAACCAAATCGGCTGAAACATCAGGACAATACAGTTATATATCTGTTATTGGTAATATACTATAACTATTCATAAATCTATATCAAAGGCGTGTTCGCCTAACGGATACCGAACAGTAGACGGCCTTCAATATAGAACTCTTTACTGAAGGAAATTACTCATTTTAAAATTTTCCAAATGATAGCCATATTGGCCAAAAAGCTTCCCTTAAATTCTGTAATGCTTCCCTATGGGAAATCGTAAGTTAAGGAAAATTGATTTAAACTGTGACCTGTTTACTTACACGGATAATGGAATGATTTATGAGTTAGGCATATCGTGGAAACAATTGAATGGAATTGTCAAGATGATGTCAGACATTTTAACAGAGAATTGTGGGATCGTTATCCGCGGAAGTATCTATTATAAGCTCTATTTGTATGTGACATACAACCTTAACACACTGAACTGTTTCACAAAAAAAAGAACCTTTCAGTATCTACTTAAAAACATTCTATTGGAGTTTTCCCTGTTATGCACATATTCGAAATTATATATATATTTTTTAATAGTTTATAAAATTAGAAAAACAATTCATATAACCGTTTGATATCCAGTTATCATCGACATGTATGCAGATAACATTTTTCATTACTTGCAGGAAATTCCATCACTTAAAATAGGCAAACATCTCAGAATTTAAGAAAAGTTTCTTAACATTCCCCCTTTGAATCTAATTAAGCTATCCTATGGAAATTTTAAGATCAAGAATTTCCTTTTGATGAAAGCGGTGTCTGAATGTATCCGGGTTTTTTTTAACTACAAATCCCCCGCCCCTCACCCTAACACCCCACACCCCACCATACTACCAAAAAAAGACGTTCTTTTCTTGAAATCTTGTTGTAATCAAGTAGTTTCGTTGATACGTTGCCTTCCGTACTCTCAAAACAATAGTTAAAACGTTTTTTCAACACACAGTGTAGTTTAAATCAAGGACACCACGGGATGTTTGATGTTAAATCGAGGCCTTCGATCTCATGTATGGTGATAATCTTAATAGTTTACAAGTGTCACTCTTTGTAAGTATTATGAAAGATAAACTTTCTTCAACTTCAACAACAAAGTCCAGAAAAATATCAGAACTTTAAAAAAAAAAACATACCAAATGACAATAAAGAATTTAAGTAATACCAAGCAAGGAACTTCGGGAAAAAAATTAATATTTTTTAGATATTGTTTCTAAATTGCTACCCCTTTTCTAGAAAAGTCGACAATGTAGATAAATTGGTGTCTTTTTTACTTCTTTAAAAACACTTTTGTGGAACAAATTAGCTTCGCACAAGGCTTTGCTAGTTTGTATACCTCTTTGAATGAAAATACGCACACGCCACGGATCGGTAAAATCCACATCGGTTACATTGGCAGAAACTAGCGCACGAACAACTGCACGTGCGTTAGACGTTACTTACTCAGATGTGCCTTAGAGTGCATCAGTTCGTTTCAGTGAAACACGTAATGAATTAATTCAATAAAATCGCAATTACCGGAGCAGCCGTCTGGAAACTCTCCTGTAATTCTACATCCTTCGTACACTCGCGCCTAATACTACTTTGAACAGGGGTTGCTGAAATGTCGTTTGTCAATTTTTAGCTGCGTTACAAAATACATTTTGTTGTCCAATTCATTATCAAATATATCATTCGCCAAATGTCTTAATTTGAAACGTCTTGGGTCATATTCAAATTCGAATCTTATATTTTTGGTGTTGTTGCTCTCAGCAAGCAGAATTTCGCAATTATGTTATGGACGCCATCGTCAACGAGAGATCAAAGTTAATGACATATAAGATATTAGTATATAGGTATAACGGTTATCATAAGACGTCATTCATACATCAGATATACGATTATAATGGAAAGATTATTAGGTTTTAAAAATATGTTCAATATAAATATTCTTACTATATATTTAGGTAATCTTTATGATATGCGTGATTACGATTAACCTATCTGGTAGTACTGAAGATAAAGTACGGCGTGCTGGATACGATTCCCCCACGCTTTTCATCAGGTTTATCTAATTCGACATCCAAACAAAAAATCACAAGTTGAAAATAAGAAGTATTTGTCAAAATATATACCAGTAAATGAGGAATGGAATACCTTTTTACATATAATTGTGACCTGCATGAACACACTTCACTCCTTCCCGTGGTTTTATCTGGTTTAACCGAGTCCGCAATAGATACCGACTATCTTGTGACTCTTGTATCTGGCCAGCTGTATCAGTTGATGACGAGTATGGACTACGATTAAAGTACAATACACCTACCTACTTTAATGTATAAATATACAGAATTATTATCACAACTATTTAGACAGAGTATTGTCTGGACATCATGGTCATGGTGTGTTATCTGGCATGATACAGTCGTGTCAACTTCACGAGATATCGCATATTGATAAAATCTATAAAAGTCCGTGTTTAGTTTCGAAATGCTATCATTATTATTATTATATATATAATATTGAAATCAATTCTCAATTTAGTATTGGACATTATTAATGGGTTATCATATCTACAACGTTCTGGGCGTCCAGGAAAAATAATTTAACTTTAAAGAGGACATACGGTATGGTCACGTCCATTTGATAACAAACAGCCGATTATCTGTTTAAACATATCATTTACATGTCGTTCATAATTATTTCTAAAATGGTGATTTATGGAGATATTTTTAAGGGAAAATGGACATTTTGTTTGGCACGAGCTGTACTGTTTCTCGTGTCCGTGTGTTGCAAATATCATTTTTGACTGAAATCAGATTTAAGTTTAAAACTCGTTTGTTTTAACAAAACATTTCCTTTATATGTATCATTTATTTTAATTATGCACACTGTACATAAATATAAAAATCAATCTTGTTTAGTAAACATAACCACCCTAATTACTATCATTTAATGCTTCATCTATCAGCGGCATGCGATAGACATATTTATATAAAATGAAAAATATAGAAATGTGTCAAATGCTCCGAAAACCATACCACCTTATGTATAGAAATATGTTACTCAAACTATATATCATACCTCAAACTATAGTTTACACCTCAAACTACATATTATACCTCAAACTATATATTATACCTCAAACTATATTTTACACCTCAAACTATATTTTACACCTCAAACTATAGTTTACACCTCAAACTATAAATTACACCGATACTTTGGTATTTGCTGTTTCATTATTAGCACAAATATCAGATCATACAATAAATATAACCATATCATTTTATAAAACTTATAATAAAATAATGATACTAAAGCATAATACACATTTCTTGTTTACGATGAATAAAAAAAAAAAAAATATGCTTGATGCACTCACCAGAAATCAAGTTTGCGTCCCTCTAAATCTCCCTCGTGTCTCTCACACAACCTTACGCGATGTTTACCCACACTATGGTTTGTTACAAATGACAAACAATTTGTCCATACCTACTAAAGTCGGACGTACCCACCGTTTGAAGTTGCCGACGTAATTTCTAAGAAAACACCCGTATTAACGCAGTCTACTTTCAGCAAACCGTTTGAGAAGATAATACGATTTTTGGCTTCTAAGCCTCAGCAATCCAGGTGTGGGTTTATTGTAAAAACAAAAACTCAGGTAGGCCAGGAAGCCAGGTAATTACACAGGTAAATCTACCTACCTGGATCAGGAGATCAGTCGGAATTAGTCACTAAGGAGGGGTCAAGTATTTCAAGGTGGGGTCAAGTGTTTTATTAGGTAATCAATTTGAATATAAACCCTTCTATTGATTGCGCCTCATTGCATGCAAGTATTCGTAAAATACATCTTTGTATGTAAATTTGAAATGGTGACACCAGGAATAAATCCAGTTCACGAGTTTTATCTTTTCCTGAGATTTTATAAAATCGATTATTTATAATAAATATATATGAGGTAAGTCCATAGTAATAACACAATAATCATATAATTTACCGCGTGTCATCAACGTTAGTAAGTAAGAAATTGCAATTAGCAGGTGTGGTGTCAATTGCCAGTATGTGATTTGTCCACTATATGAATAAAAACGAAATGCTGACGAAAATTGGAGTGATAAATGATTTCTTGAATCATTTGAAAGGTTTGTTTCAATCACGTATACAAATAAAACACTTGACCCTACAATACAACCAGGTAAAGTTGTAACACACCCATAAATAAAATCTCAGGTACGTACAGGTAAAACAAAGGATGACGGAACTTAAATGAACAATACGCGGCAAATATAGACACCAGTAGTCGTATTACAGTGAATACAAATCCTAGAGAGAACTGGGTCTGATTTTTAAGAGACTGTTGGAAAACGTAATTCAGAAGTAAGGCACACAGGTTTGGAATACACCAGCTTACCTGTTCGTATCCAATCAAGGTACATTCAATATCCAAAACGATTTATCCAGGGCGTAATCCGGAAACATCGGTACACTTCAAATAAATAGCAACCCAAGATTTGTAAATCCAAGGATGGAAATTGCATACCAGTAAAATCATGTTAGGGGTTTGAAGTTTAAATTATTTTACACGGATGAGCACAATGACAGAACTAAAGTATCTATTTAAGTGAGATAGAGAATTTTCAAAGATATTTATAATAAGATAAAATAAAAATGAAAAAAAAATGGATGTCTTACTAGACGAACGCAGTGAAAATGAAGTAATTTTCTAGAACGGGTTTAGCTTATACCGATAATAGAACAGTACGATTAGATTAGTTTAATGTTGAAGAGTTGTGCTATCCTAACTTGAGTGCTATCGCTCGGACACCAGTCTTCATTACCAATTACAATCTGTAGATAAAACCAACCTACCCTCGAGTCTCCGTATCCCTCTCGGTCCCGCTATCCGAGTTGTATATTATAGTCAACTTTTTATCACTTATCAGAAAAACCTGGGTCAGTTCCACCAAGGCAAATTTCTCCACTATCCTCTGAGTATTCGTACACACTGATACGAACCGGTCGCGTTTTCTCATTTAGACAAGGCCCTCGAGTGGCTAAACCCCCCTCTCACGAGAGAGCTGGCCCCTGATAACGCAAGTGGGCGGAGCTTGCTGTGTAAGACGTGTTTGTTTCAGAATACCGGAATCAATTTTACAAGCAAACCTGCGGTATAGGAGTTTATTAACTTCTATATACCAATAAAAACACCCCAATGGCATTAAGTCTTTACTCTACAAGTACTGATAAAAGTTAAGCCCAAAATTAAACTTTTTTAATAGCATATTCTTTAATGGGGCCTTATCGAAATCTCAGTAATAGTTAAGATTCTAAATTAAAACACCTCTTCTAAGTTTCTACACTAAGAGGGAATTATCCTGATATTACCCCGCCTAAAGATCGAGATCTGTTAGAACAGACGCTCTCCTTCCCGTGCATCTGTTTCAATGCCCAACAAAATGTCATTACTTCGATGCTAGAAACTTAGAAAAAAACGCTGAATCCAAGAGAAATTCTAATTAACCTCTTTCACGAGTGCACGAGCGCACGAGAGCACACGCATGTTCATTTCTTTGAAATATAAAGTCTTATCTAGTAACTTAGATAAAGGTGAATCGTGGAAGAATTTGAATTTCTACACATTTTCTAAAAAGAACAAATAGACAAAGGAATTGTCAGATTCATGTACATTTATACATTATCACGACGTTTATATCAAATTATATCGCCGTCGCTTGACATAATTTTCTGAAACAGTCACGTGATTTTTACAATAACAAGTCCAGGATATTCCTATCATATATGCGTATTTTTTAATACAATGGAATATTTAGCATGATGGTCATTACATGTATATACACATGTACCTTCAAAATCAAAGGGTTCAACTCTCGATGCAGGCATATCGATACCTTTGGATATTATAGCATGTTAGTCGTTTTAACTAACATGTTCTATAAATCTATTAACTAACATGTTCTATAAATCTATTAACTAACATGTTCTATAAATCTATTAACTAACATGTTCTATAAATCTATTAACTAACATGTTCTATAAATCTATTAACTAACATGTTCTATAAATCTATTAACTAACATGTTCTATAAATCTATTAACTAACATGTTCTATAAATCTATTAACTAGCATGTTCTATAAATCTATTAACTAACATGTTCTATAAATCTATTAACTAGCATGTTCTATAAATCTATTAACTAACATGTTCTATAAATCTATTAACTAGCATGTTCTATAAATCTATTAACTAACATGTTCTATAAATCTATTAACTAGCATGTTCTATAAATCTTTTAACTAACATGTTCTATAAATATATTAACTAGCATGTTCTATAAATCTATTAACTAACATGTTCTATAAATATATTAACTAGCATGTTCTATAAATCTATTAACTAACATGTTCTATAAATCTATTAACTAACATGTTCTATAAATCTATTAAAATTTTGAAATCCGTTTCCTGTCAGTATTCCTTTCCTTTCCCCTGTTCTTCTGATAAATTTGTCTATCCATCAGTCTTCAATACAACTGTGGATATGGATACATTAACATTATTAATATAACTGACAGAACTTATTTAATAGCTGAACATGTTAGTTAATAGATTTATAGAACATGTTAGTTAATAGATTTATAGAACATGCTAGTTAATAGATTTATAGAACATGTTAGTTAATAGATTTATAGAACATGTTAGTTAATAGATTTATTGAACATGTTAGTTAATATATTTATTGAACATGTTAGTTAATATATTTATAGAACATGTTAGTTAATAGATTTATAGAACATGTTAGTTAATAGATTTATAGAACATGTTAGTTAATAGATTTATAGAACGTTAGTTGATAGATTTATAAAACTTTCGTTTTTGAATGTTTATCAACTCAAGCGCGAATTGCAATGCATCCAGTTAAGACTATTCTTATGTATCTTGGTGTCTGGCTATATGAAGTGTTTCAGTTGAACTATTATTAGCCAATGAAATGAAATCACTTATTTCCTCACTCCACTTCTATAGTTTTTGTGCTGGAATGTTTAAGGCTGTATGCACCATTACGTGTGAATCACAAATATCTAACATCCATGTGTATGTTCCCCTTTATACAGTATTGAAGATTGATAAACAAAGTTGTTACGTCACAGGAAGTTCGCGACATCCTTAATACATTTCAATAATCTAACTACAGTTATAATTAGTAATATTATTTAATCAATTTATGATCAGTAATACCCTCAACAACAGTTAATCAGTAATGTCCTTAACTACAGTTACCGTCTGTTAACCACATTGATAGTACAGGTATAATATCCTTAACTACAGTTACCGTCTGTTAACCACATTGATTGTACAGGTATAATATCCTTAACTACAGTTACCGTCTGTTAACCACTACAGTAATAGCGTGTTATATATCTTTAACCATATTGAAAGTATAGGTGAAATATCCTTAACCATTTAGTTTAAACTGTGTTTTATTTGTCAATTTCCTTTTAACAAATCATATGCAGCATATAAAAAATACAAAAAGTAATCAGAAACAAGTGTCAAGACACTTATATAAATCTGACACCGATATATATATATAGGTTGACGTTACATAACAGCACCAGACATGATAAAACGCAGCATCGTATCATAATGACAACAGAGTCTAATAACATCAGTTGGAATTTGACCAAATGATGAAATGTATTGTAGTTAATAAAAAGTGAGAAAAACATGAAGTGGGATTTGCTTCTATAAACAATGCTTTATATGAATTTGAAATGTGCGTAAATTAAACCAAACGCATTAGTTGTGCTTTTATACAGATTATAAGTTAAATATCCTTCATTTTAATCACTGGATATTATTTCAAATTCGCGTACATATAGTCACTCATTTCAGCTGGCGATGGTCATCTCCCAAATATAACTGGTCTAATATACGACCGCGCACCTGTTCCCTAAGTATATCACTAATCGTCACGAGTGGACTAGCCCCCATAAAAATTCCAAATTTTACTCACTAGTCTTAAAACTACAAGATTGGTTAGCTTATATGAAAAGAAAACATTAAAATAATTTACAGTTTTCAAAATAATATCGAAGAAAAATCATTCTTCTATGAAGATTAGTTTCATATATATATATATATATTTTATGTTTTAAGTTTTTTTTACAAGATCACATATGATTTATTTAGTTACGTACGGTGTTAAAAATAACAAAGTTTCAATAAAATGCCATTTTTGGTCCCGATTTTTCCCGTCAGGACCCCACAAGTGTAAAGGGTCAACAGGGTCCGAAACTCCACTCAGGGAAATAGCCAAGTAATATAGACCGACATACTTATCTGATTTTGTAGAGATCAAAATATCTGATGTATATATCTGAAGGCTCACTAAAACATCGAAAGCCTTATCATAAAGGACACAGCCGCTTCTAGGGTCATCCAAAAAATAATAAATAATTAGAAGATAAATAGATAGAAATTATTTAATTAAAAACAAAAAATCAGGGAGAAAATGTGGGGCGTTGTTGGAGGACAAAGTTAGAAAGATGTCTTTTCCTACTGTGTGTGTTTTGTAGTTATACATTGTATTTATAATTTCATGTTGTTGGATTATTTTTTGTTATCATTTTGTTTTGTTTTGCTGGTTTTTTATATTTATATTCTATTTTTGTTGATGCTTTAAATCCAATGTTCCTTACATGTAAACACATGAATAGATATAATACATTATATATCGTGTCAGACAGAGTGTATGATGTATATTCTATTTTTATTTTATATATCTTACAATCAATTCACACAATCTACGACATTCGCATCCTATACGTATATATGATATAAACTAGAATCTGTATCAATCAAGTGTGATGATAATGACACTCTTCGTCACAAATAATTTTGTTATTTAAGGATTAACATCAATTATTTTTTCTGTTATACAGTCATAACAGAAAAAACTGGAGTGTACTCTAAATAAACCGCTAAGTTTTTTTATGTTATGACTGTATAACAGAAAAAATAATTAATGTTAATTCTTATAATTTAATTTCGTCTTATACACACCAAGATATTTCACTTTCTTTGGCGAACTCTTTTCTGTGATAAATTATTACGCAACGTCATCAGCCAATCAAAAATGACGTTACATTTCGCAACGTCAAAAATTTTGTTATGGATGTATAACAAAATTATTTCAGCCAATGAAAATGCGTGTTTCATACAAAATTAAATTATATCTTATTTAAGCCAGTTTTGATTTTTGTTTTGTGTAAAATGGGGTTCTTTATGATCAATATTTTGCTAAGTATATGGTATATATGAGCAAAGTTCTAATCTTGTTAGAGCGTGACCAAATTATCTAGAGTTATTATTACGATAAAAGGTTTCAAAACCAAAGTGCCCTAACATTTCTGAAACCTGGTATTTTATATTTTACAATAGTGTTAACACGTTGATGAAGCTTAAAGTGTTTTGGTATAAAAATCTATTAACATATATATATGATTGATCCATTCTTTGTTTAGTTTGAAAAAATATATCTTTTTTTATGAAAAGTAAGTTTATGTTTGACATATAGTTGTGTTTTTTTTTTTTATAACTGCATGTCCGAAATCAATTTCAAAATAGTAGATTTGTTTACGTGCTTTGTTTACTCGCACCCACAACTACATTTATTTATAGATTTTAAAAGAGTTCAAACAATATCAGTCTCACCAATTTAAAATTTATTTTATTATTTAATCTAAAATGGTACACATATTTAATGGACCAATATCCTGGCTGCGCTTAAAACCACAGGTAAACGCTTTCAAATCACGTTTACTGATACACAGATTTATTTTATTTCATTTTGTTTTCATTTACTAGATGAATTTCATTTATCTATTTTTTACTATAGAAGAAGTGAGATAATATTCAGACAAAATTGATAAAGAAGGTATAGATATATAATGCATACTTATTATACCCATCCTTCATGCGATACCAAACACTTGTTTAACAATACAAAAGAGGGTTAACCACGCCCTTCTCTGATTACACAGACCGCATGTGTAGTACGAATCACGTGCATACATAACTGCAAGAATGCATTTATCTTGTGATATAGTTAGTACCCACCATGCAATGACGTTGATACTCAACACCATATAGATTATGATATACCATACAGCATTTATGATGTTACATGGACATTCTATAAATAGAACTACAATAACATTATTGTGACGTCATAAATACGTGACGTCACACTGTTGTATCAGTTGGGGAAAACGTATATTTCAGTCAATCGTCGTTAAGTTTCAGTGACGCATTAGATTATCAAAAATAATAATGCTGATGATCGAATATGTAATCTCACACTACTGTTCGTGTGATAATGAATCTTTGAGTCTTTTATATCACATCAAACGACTTATAGAAACGAAACTAGATTCGTTTTACATGAAATCAATAGTCTCGTATTATAAGTTCAAAACCAAAACAGCCTGAATCGGGTCATGTAAACTCTGATATAGATACAATGTATACTGTATGATATAGATACAATGTATACTGTATGATATAGATACAATGTATACTGTATGATATAGATACAATGTATACTGTATGATATAGATACACTGTATGATATAGATACAATGTATACTGTATGATATAGATACAATGTATGATATAGATACACTGTATGATATAGATACACTGTATGATATAGATAAACTGTATGATATAGATACACTGTATGATATAGATACACTGTATGATATAGATATACTGTATGATATAGATAAACTGTATGATATAGATACAATGTATGATATAGATACACTGTATGATATAGATACACTGTATGATATAGATACACTGTATGATATAGATATACTGTATGATATAGATACACTGTATGATATAGATACACTGTATGATATAGATACACTGTATGATATAGATACACTGTATGATATAGATATACTGTATAATATAGATATACTGTATGATATAGATAAACTGTATGATATAGATACACTGTATGATATAGATACAATGTATGATATAGATATACTGTATGATTATAGATATCACTGTATGATATAGATACACTGTATGATATAGATAACTGTATGATATAGATACACTGTATGATATAGATACACTGTATGATATAGGATATACTGTATGATATAGATATACTGTATGATATAGATATACTGTATGATATAGATATACTGTATGATATAGATACACTGTATGATATAGATACACTGTATGATATAGATACACTGTATGATATAGATATACTGTATGATATAGATAAACTGTATACTGTATGATATAGATACACTGTATGATATAGATACAATGTATGATATAGATACACTGTATACTGTATGATATAGATACACTGTATGATATAGATACACTGTATGATATAGATACACGGTATGATATAGATATACTGTATGATATAGATACACTGTATGATATAGATACACTGTATGATATAGATATACTATATGATATAGATACACTGTATGATATAGATACACTGTATGATATAGATATACTGTATGATATAGATACACTGTATGATATAGATATACTGTATGATATAGATACACTGTGTGATATAGATATACTGTATGATATAGATATACTGTATGATATAGATACACTGTGTGATATAGATATACTGTATGATATAGATACACTGTATGATATAGATATACTGTATTATATAGATATACTGTATGATATAGATATACTGTATTATATAGATACACTGTATGATATAGATACACTGTATGATATAGATACACTGTATGATATAGATACACTGTCATAACAATGATATATGATATCTATGATATATGTATGATATATAGATACTCTGTGTATACATATTGGAATGAGGTTCATATTAGATTGTCATCATATCCTGCTTGTCCAATCCGAGCTGTTTGAATTCGCAAGGCCAACATGCATTACTCTGTATATTAATCACTTAATAGTCGGGCGTTGCGAATATAAAAGAGGGTCGGCTATTAGTCTTCCCGGGCCTGTTGGGCCCGTGTCATCCACATTTAGGGGCCGACGACACAGGGTCGGTTGTTAGGGAAGAGACGGGCCCCTTTTTGGACAAGTGTGTACACTCTAATCGATGCCGGGGTGACTTTATTTTCGACCACGGCGCAAGTAGGGACGACAAACCGGTGTTACTCCTTACGACAGACATTTTATTTATGACTCAAGGTACATGTACCTTTGTTTTGGTTGCTAGGTAACTTCACCACAATAAATCCCTATAATGCCTCAAATTGATTTGACGTAATTACCACGTGTTTAATGAATGGCTAATTGCATTTTCTGCCTTTATCATGTATGTTAATTAGGGGGTCATGCCGTATTCCTCGAATTACTTAATTACTTTAATAACTATCAAAACATCAAACGAATTAGTTTATATACCGGATCACTTGATTGGACTAAGCCATGCACGTGCGAGTTGTATTACAAGCTGGTAAAATTTGAGTTCTTAGTCAGGACTTCCTGTTTATTTTAACATTTTGATGTTTTCAGATTTATATAACATTTACCTATTCAGTTCATATATAAAACAGAGACTGATTTATATTATATTGTATATAAAACAGAGAGAGGTTTTATATTATATTGTATATAAAACAGAGAGAGGATTTATATGATATTGTATATAAAACAGAGAGAGGATTTATATTATATTGTATATAAAACAGAGAGAGGATTTATATGATATTTACCTATTCAGATCATATATAAAACAGAGAGAGGATTTATATTATATTGTATATAAAACAGAGAGGATTTATATGATATTGTATATAAAACAGAGAGAGGATTTATATTATATTGTATATAAAACAGAGAGAGGATTTATATTATATTGTATATAAAACAGAGAGAGGATTTATATTATATTGTATATAAAACAGAGAGGATTTATATGATATTGTATATAAAACAGAGAGAGGATTTATATTATATTGTATATAAAACAGAGAGAGGATTTACATGATATTGTATATAAAACAGAGAGAGGATTTATATGATATTGTATATAAAACAGAGAGAGAATTTATATTATATTGTATATAAAACAGAGAGAGGATTTATATTACATGTATATTGTATATAAAACAGAGAGAGGATTTATATTTTATTGTATATAAAACAGAGAGAGGATTTATATTATATTGTATATAAAACAGAGAGAGGATTTATATGATATTTACCTATTCAGATCATATATAAAACAGAGAGAGGATTTATATTATATTGTATATAAAACAGAGAGGATTTATATGATATTGTATATAAAACAGAGAGAGGATTTAATTTATATTGTATATAAAACAGAGAGAGGATTTATATTATATTGTATATAAAACAGAGAGAGGATTTATATTATATTGTATATAAAACAGAGAGGATTTATATGATATTGTATATAAAACAGAGAGAGGATTTATATTATATTGTATATAAAACAGAGAGGATTTATATGATATTGTATATAAAACAGAGAGAGGATTTATATTATATTGTATATAAAACAGAGAGAGGATTTATATGATATTGTATATAAAACAGAGAGGATTTATATTATATTGTATATAAAACAGAGAGAGGATTTATATTATATTGTATATAAAACAGAGAGAGGATTTATATTATATTGTATATAAAACAGAGAGAGGATTTATATGATATTGTATATAAAACAGAGAGAGAGGATTTATATGATATTGTATATATAAAACAGAAGGAGGATTTATATGATATTTACCTATTCAGATCATATATAAAACATAGAGAGGATTTATATTATATTGTATATAAAACAGAGACTGATTTATATTATATTGTATATAAAACTACGGAAGAGCATTAGGGCCATGAAGCAAAAAAAATAAATTCATTTTTTCATGTTAATAACTCGAAATTTCGACTTACTAAGTCGAAATTTCGAGTTATTATCTCGAAATTTCGAGTTATTATCTTGAAATTTCGAGTTAGTAAGTGGAAATTTCGAGTTATTAACATAAAAAAATGAATTTGAAATTGCCCTAATGCTCTTCCGTATAAAACAGAGAGAGGATTTATATTATATTGTATATAAAACAGAGAGAGGATTTATATTATATTGTATATAAAACAGAGAGAGGATGTATATGATATTTACCTATTCAGTTCATATATAAAACATAGAGAGGATTTATATGATATTGTATATAAAACAGAGAGAGGATTTATATGATATTTACCTATTCAGTTCATATATAAAACAGAGAGAGGATTTATATCATATTATCTTTTCAAGTTATACAGAGAGAGGATTTATTTGCGATTTCTAAATCAATATATTAAGAGGAAAATGAGAAACAATGAAAAAATCTTTCGTATCATATTTAAATTCATATTTAGGTGAAATTAAAAAATGAGCTCTCGTTTTGATATGCATGAATGACTATAGAAAAGTATAACAAGAACAGCCAATTCACATTTTTACCGTAGTGTAGAATGGTTATTTTAATCAAATTGGCCGGTTTTTTTTAATTAAGACCGTATTTTATTTCAAAGTAACTTTTACTGTGCGAAAAGGAACGGTAAGTTGTTTGAGCCGCATTAATTCTAATAGAAGAAAAGCGAGAAATAATATACTGTATTAACGACGCCAAATATCGCTGTGATTATAACGACACAAGTGTTTATCTAATACTCTGATAACTCGAGAACTTGTTTAACTAGAAGGACTGATGCGGGCGGGTCATCAAATCTTTTCTCTCTTTTTTTGTCAAATTCATGTAATAACACAATTTTAGGATGAAAAAAGCTGTTGTCAAGCATTGCGATACATATCCTTGTTGGCCGTGCGGTTGGTCTGAACTGAGGATGGATTCATCATTCCTCGTTATCAAGTTTTAGTTAGAAGTTTTGGAGCATTTCAGCGCTCTGTTAGCGTGTAAATTTACAAGGCACAGGAATGCAAACTTGTCACGCACTGATGCACGTCCGCTATGAGGCTGAAATAGATACATACCAGCTCTACGAGAGAGATTTTACACAAGCTCTTTCGTCGAGACGAGATGAAGAAATTTTATTCTTAAAGTCAAGAGATTGTTGATGGGGCACTCGTATGCTGCATGCATGTGTGGGTACTGTTTTAATAATCCAGAGAAGAGCTCCGATCTGGGTTCAAATCTCGTCTGCTTGGTGCTAATGTCTCGAGGACTACATATATCGCGATGGTATCTGGGTAATTTTGTGAAGAGTCAATTAACCCTGAAGTGTGAACGTCTTCATGATCGGCGTAAAAATTTGTAACGAACCAAAAAAACACGTGATCTGCCAGTATTTAATTCCATAACTGCTCGTTTGCACTAGAGTGTTGTCTATATTAATAACATACACAATTCAGAATTGCAAAACTCCAATAATTTGTCATACCAGAGTAAGATGAAAAGTCGGGAAAAATGCTGGTACATGTATTCTTTGAAAAAAAAAGTTTAGTTGAAACCAGCCTCTATTGTCTTTATTGGTTTCATTCTCGCGAGGATTTGTGTGGTTTGTTACGTGGATTTAAATCAAGAACATTGGCACCAATCAAATTTACTTACATAGTTGTCTATATAAAGACCATCCATTCTCTTCTTCAAACAATTTGTCTTCATAGATTCATTAAGAAACCTAGCTAAAATACGAGCATTGATATTTAGAATAGCTTAGCCACTCACAGATACGACCAGGCCCCTTTATCTGCAGTGAAATCTATCTATCTTAACTAGTGCGTTGTTGTAAAACAATACCTTCGACATCGGAGGCACCATTTTTGAGTACACATGTTTATTTACTAGAGAAATTCCATTCTAAAACAGTTATTATAAGGGTGTACGTCTATAACCGACCCCGGACAGGTCTAATGAAGGGCTTTGTACTTATTTAGTAGAGCAGGTGTAAGTTCTAAAGATAAGAACCGGACACCGGACCAGTTATTCCAGATGATGGACAAGCTCGTGCAAGCATCTCTCGTCAGTCATGTGCCATCATCAATTACAGGGAAAAGCTGTCATTTTTGGTTTATTCGAATCATTTGTGTAAAACATCTAAATGACCAAGATGAAGATAGTTGATAAGTATGCGGAATTCTAAGTACGAATGTGTCATGGACAGGAGAAAAAACTGTAAAATACAACAGAAATACGCTTTAGCAATTGGTTGGTTATACATGTACATTTTTAATGAGAAAAAGCCGCTTTTCCCCTTCTCACTTCCCTCCGCTCTCATTCAAATTATTACAGAGTGGAAGCATATCTTGAAATATCGTATAGAAGTTCTCCCCGCTACTCGTACTATCAACATTTAAAGACGGGCTAATCACAAAGAAAAACAGAATATTTCCATTACACATAACAACTAGCACATCGCGTGCATGCTATAAACACGTTTCACACCAAGGTATGTGGAACATGTAGATATCACTTTGAAACTGACCACCTTGTCAATTACATCGTCCGCGAAACAAAGAAATTGCGTTGTAAGTTGTATGGGTAAATGTTATGTAGTTTGGTTAACAGGCCAGCGTCTGCCAGTGTCTGCTGGTTTCGTGTTTCTCTCTCGCGCTCCCTCCCATCCCGCCGAGTCCCCAGGGCCCTTCTTTTGTACGTAAGCTGTATACACATGTTGTTAAAGGCCGGTCAACTTAACACGAAAATATTTAAACAATTTTATCTCAGAAAAAGACAAAACATTCCGTTCTGCTTTGATATGTTCTACTAATAAACAAAGTATTACCAGTTATATAATAAACATATCTTATAGTCCACGTAACATGTCATTGCCCACTGTTGATATTCTAACGCTTTGATAAAAAGACTGTCCCTCATTTTAGACTTTTTATTAATATGTTGATAAACTATCACCTTTACATCGATATCATAATAAGATATTTTTATTCACACACAGAAATAGTCCTTAGTAAAGCTGCTGGGACTGTGGAAATTAGACCCGGCATTTTTTCGGCGAAGCGTCAGATCATGGGCGTGTTTCGTGTACGAAAATATATCACAACAGATGCATGAGAATTTCGGTTTACATAATTTTTTTTAATTTTGTAAACTACATCCGATATTTTTGTGTGTTTCGTTTTTAATAAAACTATCTACAAACTTAAACAGTCTACCTAATTTAAGAAACAAACTGTCTTCGTATAGAGTTAGATAAATATAATTATTTTTGCTATTTGAGCAACGACAACAACGCTACTCTTTTAGAACATGACAGCTGATTTGTCTGAAATACACTCTTTCATTAACTACGCCATTTCGGTGTTAAATTGTATGATAAAAATAATCTTCAACTATTGTACTTCATAGAATTTGAATTTGTCCTGTTTCTGTCAATCATTCGTATTTCCTAACCTAAGAATTTTCAAATACTGTTTTTCAAAATTATTCATGAAAATGTCTTTCTTTCTTTCTTTCTTTCTTTCTTTCTTTCTTTACATACCATCCCGAGGACATGGTAATTTTCTTCCTAATTCTAGACCGACTTAACTTTCTAAAATGACACCCCTGGTTGACAAGGAAACTTCAGTGTTATGACATAGGACTTTATCAATTTTGACACGATGACAATTTAACTTAATCGACCAAACCCATTAGGTGATTGTTTAAAAACGTCTAACATCACGTGACACGCTGTGTAATTATCTCCCATGTATAGGAATTCTTCTTCCTTTCTTACTTGTTTATCTCCATTCCCATTCATTATTTTATCAATGTAATCGTGTACCTAATGAGATAGCTTTAATTTTGCCAACACTTCAGATAAAGACATAGCATCTCTTAGATAACTCACAAACTTCCGCGGTTGGTTTAGAATCCATTCATACAGTATCATCTGTCTACCAATCTCTTTTCTTTCCTGTTTGGGAACTAATCGGAAGTATTTACCAACACCCGACGTGTTAGACAAGTCTAAAGAATTACCCTAGTGTTGTCTGGTATTGTTTCCTTTAAGGATATAATACTTTTTGTATCGCCCCTCCTAAATAGTTCAAAACGATTCCAAAATCTTTCAAATATGAAAAGCTCAATACATGTATTTATAATAACAAGACGGTAACACGGGCAAAAAGTGACAATGATAGAATTTGTCAGTTTATTAACGTCAAATTGCGAATATGTAACGGTAAAATTCTGATAGTATAACACACGTATTTTACGCTCTGATCCAGTATGAAAGGTAAGTTATAAGATTGATTGAATTATGAGGTTCATGATCTTCCCTGCTATATCTAAAAAAAAATTAGACCAATCTTTATTTTCGCTACTACCATTTTGGGTGTTCCCACTGCTGGCATCCGACATCACTGACTACCGAAGGACGAAACACCTGTGTCGTATCCAGGCGTATATTTTTTTTTTATTAATTTCATATTAAAGCGCGCGACTTTAATTCGTTAATATATTCACATTGAAGAGACTAAAAAAAAAAACTCATTTGATAATGGAATCGCAGTATAGATCTTTATATGTTTCGCTTAATGTCTGCCCGACAAGAAATTGTTACGTTTCCATATTTACGAAACTAAGTAATCATTTATTTATTCAATTTCATGGCTAGTATATACGAAACTGCGGCATTGATCTTTTACATGTCAACATCGTTGTCATGACAAGCATCCAAAAATATTGGTCTTTAGTTTCGTAAACAAAGTAAAGACGTTGTGGCATATATATGTCTAAACATTGATAATAATCTCACTAAATTGAGCAAATCCCTATGTACAATGAGGACAGATAGCGAAAAGATAGACTCCGCGAGCCAAAGTTCTAATGTAAACAATCCGCATCTCACAAACGTTTGCTCTGGACGTCTGCTTTGTGTTAATCGTCTTACAGAATAAATAAGGAACTATAAACAGGGCTATGATTGAGAAAGTCAACATTTTGAAGAAAGACACAGAGAAGGTGTCTCCTCAGCTGAAAGTTTTTGTTTTGAAGTGACGTATATGTTTGATTTCTTGTCTTTTAATGCGGCATCAAAATGGAAAAAAATTACTTCTGATTGGCGGGTATGAAAGGAGGCAGATTGTATGTTAAGATTTGTTAACGAGTCAACTTAAGAAAGCGGAGAGCTGAATGTATTAATGTAAACTCAACATGCATAGAATACATGAAGCTTGTTATATTGGTGTTTGTCGATATGCGTTTATAGCTCAATCTAATGAACAGTAAGTTGTGTGTTTGGTGTAGTACGTGAAAAGAGCCAAATTTCTTGTATAACAACAATGTATTTTGAGGGTAAAACAACTTTATGTTTTAATACTGTGATGAAAAGTATACAAGAAAAAAATGAATTTAAAAATAATTATGCAGTCAACCAAAATAGTTGATATAATTTGATTTTTAATTGAATACGGAATGATTTCGATCGTAAAATTTATTTTAAGCAGCATCACCAATTGTGATATTGGTTGAAGTCTATCTGGTAAATATAACGCGTTATCTTAAAGTCCGTTTTTACCAATGGTTTGAGATAGAGGTTTAGATGACGCTATCTGATCGTAAAACGTCTGCTAAAGACATACATGTCCTTAACATAACCATGTCACGTGCAGCCGCCATCTTGAACAATCTGACAGCGGTTCGCGGAGATATTATCACTTCAGATAACCGTTAACACAAACGAATCCAAGCATTTGCCAAACGCTGACAAGGTCTGTCATATAGGTATTTTTTCTTCTCAAATAAACATCAAAAATTCATTTCGATTTTTTTTCTGTAAAAAGAATTTATCTTTCCTGATAAATATTTAATTTCATATTCTGTGATTTTATAGTAGAGTATTTCTAACGGAGACATGTTTATCTCTAAATCACGAGAATATCGTGATTTAAAAAGATACGTTTTTATTTCTGTGATTCCTCTAAAGTTGTCCTCTCGAGCTACGTATACTTCAATCCTGCCTATTTTCGGGTTTTCCGTAATTAAATGACAGGCCGAACATATAAACAAAACAGCTGGTCGGAACTGATATTCAGGATAAAATATGTTTTGGGTATCACGCCGACCATCGTGTACTCATACTGTTTTTGTTAAAACACGAATTCTCTGTGTTCTTCGGGTTCAATCTCATGACACCAACTTAAACGGGGCATTTTTTTAAAGATCTTAATATTTAAATACTTAATACAAATACTAGAAATTTCATATTGTTTAACAACATAGGGGATTACACGTGATGAACACATACGGGCGTCCCTTCATAACACCGAATATCAGTCCTGCCGCACACAGAGGTGTACAATAGAGGGAAGCCGATTCTACTCCAGACCCCCTCATGTCATGCCTCGATGCGTCTGCATTCACTCAAGAACGGAGCTGACCTCCATCGTGTCATCTGTTCTCGTTACCCGAGGATTTACGTGCCGCGCAAAGGCACGACCGAAAACACGTGCATAATGTTATATTTGGCCTTAATTTTTTTTATATAACGTTTTTGTTCGTTGAGTTTCTTTCTGTATGATATATCATTATTCATGTAATTCTAAAATTTATTAATCAATTCATATTCTGGTTTCCATTCTCGTCCCTGGATACCAGAGCTCGTTTCCTTGACATGGTGCTAGAATACCGACATATATAGGAATCTATGGTTCGAATGCGACAAGGTTATAATGTTACATAACCTATTTACGTACAGGGCTCCGAAATAGTACATTTCATGGTAGAATAAAGTGTGGTGTTTCGAAAGCGTGAACGTCTTGAAAAGGCAGATCATTGCGTATACCTATATTTTTTTTTGCTGTGATATGTAGAACCTAATGAAGCCGAATGGCATTTACAGTTCTATAAAGACAATCCTTTCTATTTAGTTCATGTCATTACGTTGTCATATATAACTCTAAATTATCTTTGATATCATTATTAAGAGATAATTAAGGGAGGACAGAGCGGACAGGGAAACAACGCGGACAACAGAACGACCATGGAGTGTATATATTTCCAGTAAAATGGTGCTATAATAACTGAAATAAATAAAAATATGTTCGCCCTATATAAAGAAAGTCATAACAGGTTAGATCAAACGTGTCAAACAAGAACTTTTCTGGAAATCTACATGACTATCAGAATGGAAACAATGTATGTTCCCCAAAGCCACTAAAGCTACATTGAAACTGCGACAAGGTGCAGCTTTCAAGTTAAGGGAATCATTTTGAAGCCATTCCACAATTTCCTATCTTCTCATTCTAGTTTTAGTACCTGTACCTTGAGATTTTCCGTTAACGTTACCGGTAACCCACACTACACGTGTAATGGTCGTATCAAGTTCCAAGATAAACTCGCCATTGTCTGTCTCGCGCTTGGTCAATAATTCCCGGACATCAAAGTTGTGTCTGATTGTGTAAAAAGAAAACAAATGGCGGAAGTCAAAATTGCGGTTTTTTAAGGTGTGCGCGAGGAATGGAGAGGTACCGAGGTCTTAAATCTTTTGAATGTCTGATGATGTTTCTTCTTTAGAAATACATAAACCTTTTTCGTCAGACGTTCTCAAGTTGTCTAAGGCCAATTTTTATGAGTTTTTAATTCATGTCATGACTTGGCTCAGTTAAAATACAATACGAAAGGTTAACAATGTATTAAGTTAAAGATATCATCAACACCATTAACATTGCAGATTTATATACTAAATAAGGAACATACGTTTTATAGATAGTTGACATTTTACAAAACTGTCGCAGGCATTGTGGAGGGTACACTTTGTATTTGGGTAGGGGTTTGTGAGCAAGTAATTGAAGATTAATATAGACAAATTGAAATTATCTCAACAATAAGGTCTTTTATTTTGTGTTTTATGTTTTCCTTAATTTTTTTTTTTTTAAGAAAGAACATGACTGAACTAGAACGCAAACAGCTGCCAGAGTATCATCTATCATTGATGATCATAGATATTCATATGTAACAGAATATTCTGTACAAACAGCTGTATGAATTCCAAAAATTAGTCAATTTGACACGTTTTTGTACCACACCTACACCACTTCCGGTTGACAGTAATACTAAAATCCCGCACGGAACGGAAAGTTTAAAAGTCAATCTAAACAAAAACCACGCCTGTTACGATTTAGGATTCCGTGCCAATGCGTAAGCAAACTTTTGCTGACCAAATTTTTTTTTTTTTTTTTTTTTTTCGGTTGAAAAAAATGCATGCATGCAAATGCGTTAGATTTTAAACTACGCCCAATATACTTCCGGGTTGTGAGGTTGATTTTTTTCCTGGCTATATTTTAAGTAAGTAAGAATGTGACGGCTAATTATTCAATTATTTGAACATTCTTAAAGTTTAAAATTTTTAACTTTTGCCTCCTACGTTGATAATTTGCGGTCAAAGGAAAAGACCTTGATGAGAGACCGTGCTTGACCTTGGTTCCGTGTTATAAGTCGTGCGCAAAGCACGTGCAGGCTCCGCCTGGAGTATTGCCAGAATCGGAGTTTTGCTCAAATAAAGGAAACAGCTCTTAAATGTTTGCTATTTGGAAGTTAGATGATATTTATTTTATTCAGTAATTCCTCGAGAAATATTATCGTCATCCGCCAAATTCGAACGTTATTTGACTGATTAAAGTACTTATTTACAAGATAAACAACTACTTACTTCAAATGATCATATGTATAAGAAAAATAATGCCTCAACTAAAAAAAAAAAAAACAAAAAAAAAACGAAACAAACAAAAAAATCCCACCCAAACTAAACTTTCCGGAATATGCCACTGCTACTTATTGTGACGTAATCTTGTTTTGAGTAGACTTAAGTGGGAATCCCATTGCGTTTATCAGAAGGAAGCCAAGATTGTCTCGTCCCGCGACAGTTGTGTGATGTCACTTCGGCAATTCAACCACGAACAACATACATTGTACGATGTAAGGGTATACATTGTATAGTATAAGGGTATATATTGTATAGTATAAGGGCATATATTGTATAATATAAGGGTATACATTGTATAATATAAGGGTATATATTGTATAGTATAAGGGTATATATTGTATAGTATAAGGGTATACATTGTATAATATAAGGGCATATATTGTATAATATAAGGGTATATATTGTATAGTATAAAGGTATACATTGTATAATATAAGGGTATACATTGTATAATATAAGGGTATACATTGTATAATATAAGGGTATACATTGTATAATATAAGGGTATATATTGTGTAGTATAAAGGTATACATTGTATAATATAAGGGTATACATTGTATAGTATAAGGGTATACATTGTATAATATAAGGGTATACATTGTATAATATAAGGGTATACATTTGTATAGTATAAGGGTATATATTGTATAGTATAAGGGTATACATTGTATAATATAAGGGTATACATTGTATAATAGAAGGGTATATATTGAATAATATAAGGGTATATATTGTATATTCTACTACGTATGCTTTGCAACGCCTATTTTGATTGGTTTAAAACCGTGTATTATTTGCCAGTAATACATTCTCGTGTCAATAATACACGTTCGTGAGTCACGACTGTTACAATCTTTTCCCGCCAAAACCGTGCATTTGTAAACAAACATGGCGGCTCCAAAACATTTGAACGTCGGAGACCGTGTATTTTACAACGGAGAAATTTGCCAGATTGTTAATTTCTATCAACCCAGAACAGACTTTGCTAAACAATATGTTGTAAGGTCAATTTCCGCAGGTAACCTTTGGAGAGCATTTCTACATGAATTGCTGGCCGACATCCCCAAAAGTTCTCGTAACGTTAAACGTCAACGTTTTCAGCAGACGACGTCGCTTGGGATTGACGTCAGATTTTGAATATTCATTAGCACGCGCGCCTTATCGTTTCCTGTGAATTGTAACAGCAATGTAGCGACACATTTCCCGGGGTTTCTTTGCCGTTTTTCTATTAGAAAGAGGTAGATCTCAGAACTAAACAGTACATGGTAGAATAGAAAAAATCAAACTTTGACTCGTGTGTTGTTGCAGGATATACAACTCGGACTCGGATATTTTGCAATTTTAATTAATAACTCAGGCCTGCGGCCTTCGTTATTAATTTAATTGCAAAATATCCTCGTCCTCTTTGTATATTCTGAAACAATGCACGAGTCATCGTTAATTATTTCTTAAATATAAGGGTATATATTGTATAATATAAGGGTCTAATAATATAAGGTTATACATTGTATAATATAAGGGTATACATTGTATAATATAAGGTTATACATTGTATAATATAAGGGTATATATTGTATAATATAAGGGTATACATTGTATAATATAAGGGTATACATTGTATAATATAAGGGTATATATTGTATAACGTAAAGGTATACATTGTATAATATAAGGGTATACATTGTATAATATAAGGGTATACATTGTATAATATAAGGGTATATATTGTATAACGTAAAGGTATACATTGTATAATATAAGGGTATACATTGTATAATATAAGGGTATACATTGTATAATATAAGGGTATATATTGTATAACGTAAAGGTATACATTGTATAGTATAAAGGTATACATTGTATAATATAAAGGTATACATTGTATAATATAAGGGTATACATTGTATAATATAAGGGTATATATTGTATAACGTAAAGGTATACATTGTATAATATAAGGGTATACATTGTATAATATAAGGGTATACATTGTATAATATAAGGGTATACATTGTATAATATAAGGGTATATATTGTATAACGTAAAGGTATACATTGTATAGTATAAAGGTATACATTGTATAGTATAAAGGTATACATTGTATAATATAAGGGTATACATTGTATAATATAAGGGTATATATTGTATAACGTAAAGGTATACATTGTATAATATAAGGGTATACATTGTATAATATAAGGGTATACATTGTATAATATAAGGGTATATATTGTATAATATAAGGGTATACATTGTATAATATAAGGGTATACATTGTATAATGTAAGGGTATACATTGTATAATATAAGGGTATACATTGTATAATATAAGGGTATATATTGTATAATATAAGGGTATACATTGTATAATATAAGGGTATACATTGTATAATGTAAGGGTATACATTGTATAATATAAGGGTATATATTGTATAACGTAAAGATATACATTGTATAATATAAGGTTATACATTGTATAATATAAGGGTATACATTGTATAATATAAGGGTATACATTGTATAATATAAGGGTATATATTGTATAATATAAGGGTATATATTGTATAATATAAGGGTATACATTGTATAATATAAGGGTATATATTGTATAACGTAAATGTATACATTGTATAATATAAGGGTATATATTGTATAATATAAGGGTATACATTGTATAATATAAGGGTATATATTGTATAATATAAGGGTATACATTGTATAATATAAGGGTATATATTGTGTTTTGTAAGTGTATACATTATTTAACATCTTTTTATTAGAACTTTAAGAATATACACAAGAATATCAACAAATATATAACTTTGGAAGATTAAATATATTAAAGACACATCCTAAGTGAATGTGTGAAAAACATTCCTTTATTTGAATTGATGTATTTTGTCGTACTCGTACGCAAGGAATATCGAAAACAATATCATTATCAGGGAAAGTTATCTGATAATCGTTTTGCCGACTGAGAAAACCAACTGATGACGTCAATGATAAAGTTTTACTTATTAAATATTCCAGGAAAATGTCGATGGTAGTCGTAGGTAAACAATGGATTGGGCAGACGATACCCAGTTAAGACTACCACTAAAAGACAGGGCAGACGATACCCAGTTAAGACTACCACTAAAAGACAGGGCAGACGATACCCAGTTAGGACTAACACTAAAAGACAGGGCAGACGATACCCAGTTAGGACTAACACTAAAAGACAGGGCAGACGATACCCAGTTAGGACTAACACTAAAAGACAGGGCAGACGATACCCAGTTAAGACTACCACTAAAAGACAGGACAGACGATACCCAGTTAAGACTACCACTAAAAGACAGGGCAGACGATACCCAGTTAGGACTACCACTAAAAGACAGGGCAGACGATACCCAGTTAGGACTAACACTAAAAGACAGGACAGACGATACCCAGTTAGGACTAACACTAAAAGACAGGGCAGACGATACCCAGTTAAGACTAACACTAAAAGACAGGGCAGACGATACCCAGTTAAGACTAACACTAAAAGACAGGGCAGACGATACCCAGTTAGGACTAACACTAAAAGACAGGGCAGACGATACCCAGTTAAGACTAACACTAAAAGACAGGGCAGACGATACCCAGTTAAGACTAACACTAAAAGACAGGGCAGACGATACCCAGTTAAGACTAACACTAAAAGACAGGGCAGACGATACCCAGTTAGGACTAACACTAAAAGACAGGGCAGACGATACCCAGTTAGGACTAACACTAAAAGACAGGGCAGACGATACCCAGTTAAGACTACCACTAAAAGACAGGATAGACGATACCCAGTTAAGACTAACACTAAAAGACAGGGCAGACGATACCCAGTTAAGACTACCACTAAAAGACAGGGCAGACGATACCCAGTTAAGACTAACACTAAAAGACAGGGCAGACGATACCCAGTTAAGACTAACACTAAAAGACAGGGCAGACGATACCCAGTTAAGACTACCACTAAAAGACAGGGCAGACGATACCCAGTTAAGACTAACACTAAAAGACAGGGCAGACGATACCCAGTTAAGACTAACACTAAACGACAGGGCAGACGATACCCAGTTAAGACTACCACTAAAACGACAGGGCAGACGATACCCAGTTAAGACTAACACTAAAAGACAGGGCAGACGATACCCAGTTAAGACTAACACTAAAAGACAGGGGTGTCAGATATAAACGTCGAAATTCTAACAGAGTTGCCAATGTTAACTAACGAACTCCTATCTAAAATCGTCATTTAAGGACGGCCTGGTGGGTTTATTTGATTTAATTTGTTTAACGTCCTACAGCCAGGGTCATTTAAGGACCCGTCAGGATTTGGAGGTGGAAGAAAGCCGGAGGACCCGGAGAAAAACCACTTACGGTCAGTACCAGGTAACTGCCCACGTAGGTTTAACTCTCGCGACCGACTAGTGCCCCTATAGCTAAACCGTGTACAAAATCCAGAAGAAAGTTGTTTAGAAAGAACAGAAAAGACAGGATCAAATAAAAAAAAAAATAAAAAAAAAAAATATATACTTTGTTTATTTTAAAGTAAGCATCAACTTATATTAATTACTCTTGATGGCCCTGATGGAAGCACGCGAAGGGTCTAAGTATGGAAGGAAACTGAGATCCGGGAGAAAACCCAAAGGTTTGGGAAGTCGCCCACTTGGCTTTTCACATCCGATGAGATTATCGAACCTGGTCGCCAAGGCGAAAGGTAAGTGTGACATCACTGAGCCACCCGGCCACCAAGGCGAAAGGTAAGCGTGTCATCACTGAGGCACCCGGCAACCAAGGCGAAAGGTAAGCGTGTCATCACTGAGCCACCCGGCCACCAAGGCGAAAGGTAAGTGTGTCATCACTGAGGCACCCGGCAACCAAGGCGAAAGGTAAGCGTGTCATCACTGAGCCACCCGGCCACCAAGGCGAAAGGTAAGTGTGTCATCACTGAGGCACCCGGCCACCAAGGCGAAAGGTAAGCGTGTCATCACTGAGCCACCCGGCCACCAAGGCGAAAGGTAAGTGTGTCATCACTGAGGCACCCGGCAACCAAGGCGAAAGGTAAGCGTGTCATCACTGAGCCACCCGGCCACCAAGGCGAAAGGTAAGTTTGACATCACTGAGCCACCCGGCCACCAAGGCGAAAGGTAAGTGTGACATCACTGAGCCACCCGGCCACCAAGGCGAAAGGTGTGTCATCACTGAGGCACCCGGCAACCAAGGCGAATGGTAAGCGTGTCATCACTGAGGCACCCGGCAACCAAGGCGAAAGGTAAGCGTGTCATCACTGAGCCACCCAACCTCTTCAGAGTAAGATTTTTTAATCAAATTTCAAACAGCTTTAATGACCAGGTTAATTTTTGTGTCGATGCGAGTATGGTCTCATAGACACGTCATATACGCACTCACAAATGTAGAACTGAATTGATGATCGTGTATATTTATGACAGCGCCCTTAGAAAGGATTAAGAAGAGATTTATAGAGAGAAGGAAAGATGCAGAGCAGCACCATGTAAAAACGATCCGAGATGAAGAAGGAGAGAAGTGTCAATAAGGCTATTGTTCACGCATTAAAACAGGACATAATACAATTCCCCTCCTCAAAATGGAAAGATGTTGGAAGGAAGTTTATAATCAGGATCTGGACCAAGAGCGAGTCAAATCCGTTGTCATCATATAAAAAAAACAACTGGGTATCTTCTGGAGAAATAGAGAAACAACGGCAGCAGAAAGTATGTGATTTATTCGCAGCAAAGAGTAAAGTCTCTGTATGTATTTACCGCAACATTATCGTTCTGGAATGAAAGTGACAGGATAGCGACAGATACTGGTGAGATCTACATCTGGACACACAGACAGATCACTCATCAACTCTCCAGTATTTGGGAAGACGCGACTTGCCAAGGTTTAGGAAAAAGGATGCGCATATTGCTTGGAGGTTGGGGGGTTTAAAAGGATGCGCATATTGCTTAGAGGTTGGGGGTTTAAAAGACAACTAGGTATTGTGTGCATTTCAAGCACGACGTGTATTTCTGAAAACACGATAAACAATGTCCCGGATAATGCTGGTTTGAAACAGACTGGATGACCGGAATATAGGTTTCAAGGAGACACCAACAGTCAGGGTCACATGAGGACGGGTGTCAAGGAGACACCAACAGTCAGGGTCACATGAGGACGGGTGTCAAAGAGACACCAACAGCCAGGGTCACATGAGGACGGGTGTCAAAGAGACACCAACAGTTATAGTCATATGAGGACGGGTGTCAAAGAGACACCAACAGTTATAGTCATATGAGGATGGGTGTCAAAGAGACACCAACAGTTATAGTCATATGAGGATAGGTTTCAAGGAGACACCAACAGCCAGGGTCATATGAGGATGGGTTTCAAGGAGACACCAACAGCCAAGGTCATATGAGGATAGGTTTCAAGGAGACACCAATAGCCAGAGTAATATGAGGATAGGTTTCAAGGACAACAGCAAGAGTCATATGGGGACAGGTTTCAAGGAGACACCAATAGCCAGAGTAATATGAGGATAGGTTTCAAGGAGACACCACCAAGAGATGATAACAAACGTGAAGATATCAAATACGGAAATATAGAAAAGTGTAATATCACTTCCGGCCAACCATCAAGAAGACGCTTTGCCATACTCATTATTTTTAAACGATCAGTAACCGATGTTCAAGGTTGAGGATGTTAATGGATTTCCACATCTACCTCCTAGGAGAAGGCTTGTTGTTTGGTAGTGTTAGGCTGTCGGCAGTAATATATTTTTAAAATTTGTGTTGCAAATAAAATATTGGTCCATGAAAAAAGTAATGAGTCGAGTTAATTAACTTAATTTGATCAGATTGGTTAATTGCAAACACAAATACGGACCTGCCGTGACGTTTCGGAGGTGACCTTTTAATTAGTTTTGTAAGAATTGAGGAAAATTTACGATTTAATAATAAAGTCTGACTATAAGTATGTATGTGTTACTTTTGTAACCGTATACCGAGGTTTGGTCAGTACATGTTGTATACCAACAGAGAACAAGTAAGAGAGATTAATTATGTAAAATTGACGGGTTTCATACTGGTCTGTTTGACTATCCCAGATAAGATAACGGACCCTCTGGAAATCACAACTATGTAAACAGAGGCTCGTTCAGAGGATCACAATTCAACGACAATCTGATAAAATTTGACAGTCGTTTACGAAACATTAAAATAGTCACATTGTTCCGGAAAAGCTGCCACGTTGTTTCTTGACAATTGTACACACCTCGTATTGATGGAAGTCATTGTATCGAATGCGCCTTTTTATCTTGTTATCTCCCTTTGATATCGTTACTTTAGTGTTACCGATTAGGAGCGGTGCTTTCAGATTGCTTAGATAGAACCCGTTAATACAACGTTTCTAAATGTTGTTTTTGTTGTCAATTACAAAAAAAGTGTTATCCACACAAAACACTGTCAAACTGATGTCTAGTTTTATCAACACAAAACACTGTCAAACTGATTTTTGTGACATTTATATTTCGCTGATAAATATGACGGAAGTTGAAATCTTACCTGAAATCCACAAATATTAATTGTTTGGTTGGTATATTGCTTGGTTGGTAGATTGTTTGGTTGGTATATTGTTTGGTTGGTATATTGTTTGGTTGGTAGATTGTTTGGTTGGTATATTGTTTGGTTGGTATATTGTTTGGTTGGTATATTGTTTGGTTGGTATATTGTTTGGTTGGTAGATTGTTTGATTGGTAGATTGTTTGATTGGTATATTGTTTGGCTGGTATATTTTTTGTTTGGTATATTGTTTGGTTGGTAGATTGTTTGGTTGGTAGATTGTTTGGTTGGTATATTGTTTGGTTGGTATATTGTTTGGTTGGTATATTGTTTGGTTGGTAGATTGTTTGGTTGGTTGATTGTTTGGTTGGTATATTGTTTGGTTGGTAGATTGTTTGGTTGGTAGATTGTTTGGTTGGTAGATTGTTTGGTTGGTATATTGTTTGGTTGGTATATTGTTTGGTTGGTAGATTGTTTGGTTGGTATATTGTTTGGTTGGTATATTGCTTGGTTGGTATATTGTTTGGTTGGTAGATTGTTTGGTTGGTATATTGCTTGGTTGGTAGATTGTTTGGTTGGTATATTGTTTGGTTGGTATATTATTTGGTTAGTATATTGCTTGGTTGGTAGATTGTTTGGTTGGTATATTGTTTGGTTGGTAGATTGTTTGGTTGGTATATTGTTTGGTTGGTATATTGTTTGGTTGGTATATTGTTTGGTTGGTATATTATTTGGTTGGTAGATTGTTTGGTTGGTATATTGTTTGGTTGGTATATTGTTTGGTTGGTATATTGCTTGGTTGGTAGATTGTTTGGTTGGTATATTGTTTGGTTGGTATATTGCTTGGTTGGTAGATTGTTTGGTTGGTATATTGTTTGGTTGGTATATTATTTGGTTAGTATATTGCTTGGCTGGTAGATTGTTTGGTTGGTATATTGTTTGGTTGGTAGATTGTTTGGTTGGTATATTGTTTGGTTGATAGATTGTTTGGTTGGTATATTGTTTGGTTGGTATATTGTTTGGTTGGTAGATTGTTTGGTTGGTAGATTGTTTGGTTGGTATATTGTTTGGTTGTAGGTTGTTTGGTTGGTAGATTGTTTGATTGGTATATTGTTTGGTTGGTAGATTGTTTGGTTGGTAGATTGTTTGGTTGGTATATTGTTTGGTTGGTAGATTGTTTGGTTGGTAGATTGTTTGGTTGGTATATTGTTTGGTTGGTATATTGCTTGGTTGGTAGATTGTTTGGTTGGTATATTGTTTGGTTGGTATATTGCTTGGTTGGTAGATTGTTTGGTTGGTATATTGTTTGGTTGGTATATTATTTGGTTAGTATATTGCTTGGTTGGTAGATTGTTTGGTTGGTATATTGTTTGGTTGGTAGATTGTTTGGTTGGTATATTGTTTGGTTGGTATATTGTTTGGTTGGTAGATTGTTTGGTTGGTATATTGTTTGGTTGGTAGATTGTTTGATTGGTAGATTGTTTGATAGGTATATTGTTTGGTTGGTATATGTTTGGTTGGTAGATTGTTTGGTTGGTATATTGTTTGGTTGGTATATTGTTTGGTTGTAGGTTGTTTGGTTGGTATATTGTTTGGTTGGTATATTTTTTGGTTGGTATATTGTTTGATTGGTATATTGTTTGGTTGTAGATTGTTTGGTTGGTATATTATTTGGTTAGTATATTGCTTGGCTGGTAGATTGTTTGGTTGGTATATTGTTTGGTTGGTAGATTGTTTGGTTGGTATATTGTTTGGTTGATAGATTGTTTGGTTGGTATATTGTTTGGTTGGTATATTGTTTGGTTGGTAGATTGTTTGGTTGGTAGATTGTTTGGTTGGTATATTGTTTGGTTGTAGGTTGTTTGGTTGGTAGATTGTTTGATTGGTATATTGTTTGGTTGGTAGATTGTTTGGTTGGTAGATTGTTTGGTTGGTATATTGTTTGGTTGGTAGATTGTTTGGTTGGTAGATTGTTTGGTTGGTATATTGTTTGGTTGGTATATTGCTTGGTTGGTAGATTGTTTGGTTGGTATATTGTTTGGTTGGTATATTGCTTGGTTGGTAGATTGTTTGGTTGGTATATTGTTTGGTTGGTATATTATTTGGTTAGTATATTGCTTGGTTGGTAGATTGTTTGGTTGGTATATTGTTTGGTTGGTAGATTGTTTGTTTGGTATATTGTTTGGTTGGTATATTGTTTGGTTGGTAGATTGTTTGGTTGGTATATTGTTTGGTTGGTAGATTGTTTGATTGGTAGATTGTTTGATAGGTATATTGTTTGGTTGGTATATGTTTGGTTGGTAGATTGTTTGGTTGGTATATTGTTTGGTTGGTATATTGTTTGGTTGTAGGTTGTTTGGTTGGTATATTGTTTGGTTGGTATATTTTTTTGGTTGGTATATTGTTTGATTGGTATATTGTTTGGTTGTAGATTGTTTGGTTGGTATATTATTTGGTTAGTATATTGCTTGGTTGGTAGATTGTTTGGTTCGTAGATTGTTTGGTTGGTATATTGTTTGGTTGGTGGATTGTTTGGTTGGTAGATTGTTTGATTGGTATATTGTTTGGTTGGTATATTGTTTGGTTGGTAGATTGTTTGGTTGGTATATTGTTTGGTTGGTATATTGTTTGGTTGGTATATTGTTTGGTTGGTTGATTGTTTGGTTGGTTGATTGTTTGGTTGGTATATTGTTTGGTTGGTATATTGCTTGGTTGGTAGATTGTTTGGTTGTAGATTGTTTGATTGGTAGATTGTTTGGTTGGTATATTGTTTGGTTGGTATATTGTTTGGCTGGTATATTGTTTGGTTGGTATATTGCTTGGTTGGTATATTGTTTGGTTGTAGGTTGTTTGGTTGGTATATTGTTTGGTTGGTATATTTTTTTGTTGGTATATTGTTTGGTTGGTATATTGTTTGGTTGGTATATTGTTTGGTTGTAGATTGTTTGGTTGGTAGATTGTTTGATTGGTATATTGTTTGGTTGGTAGATTGTTTGGTTGGTATATTGTTTGGTTGGTTGATTGTTTGGTTGGTATATTGTTTGGTTGGTATATTGTTTGGTTGGTAGATTGTTTGGTTGGTATATTGTTTGGTTGGTATATTGTTTGGTTGGTAAATTGTTTGGTTGGTAGATTGTTTGGTTGGTATATTGTTTAGTTGTAGATTGTTTGGTTGGTATATTGTTTAGTTGGTATATTGTTTGGTGGTAGGTTGTTTGGTTGGTAGATTGTTTGGTTGGTATATTGTTTAGTTGGTATATTGTTTGATTGTAGATCGTTTGGTTGGTATATTGTTTGATTGTAGATTGTTTGGTTGGTAGATTGTTTGGTTGGTATATTGTTTGGTTGGTAGGTATATTGTTTGGTTGGTATATTGTTTGGTTGGTATATTGTTTGGTTGGTATATTGTTTGGTTGGCATATTATTTGATTGGTATATTGCTTGGTTGGTAGGTTGTTTGATTGGTATATTGTTTGGTTGGTTTATTGTTTGATTGGTATATTGTTTGGTTGGTATATTGTTTGGTTGTATATTGTTTTGCGTATGATTCCCTCTTACGACACGTAGTGAAACACAACAGGTATGTTCTTTCCCCGCTCCTGTACAGACTTTGTTATTTGAATTTACCAGATAATAATCTGTATACCAACTGTACATTACTATATTGATTCTTAATATGGCTGATTAGATTGAATGGGCAAAAATCATAGGGACGAGATCGAATTCTGAGTTAATTTTTGACCACTAATGTTATAATACCGGGGTACACGGTAGCTGTTAAGTATCTCAGGGCTAAGATTTCACGGCTTTGTCATCCGGGACTTGTTGGCGTGGATTGGTTTATGTAAAACATCGCGATGACGTTGTCACCTCGTTACGTTATATAGATCAAATCGAGCATGTAGTTTATTTGCGCAGCGTCTTGAATGTCTGTTGATACAGCGAAATTAATTTCCCCACGAATGTTACCATTCGTACTATAATAACTGTTGTTTCTGTTGATGTACAAAGAGAACAGAAAGAAAATTACACACATGTTGAATAGTCACTGATCACTGTGACATGGGACTGATCACTGTGACATGGGACTGATCACTGTAACATGGGGCTGATCACTGTAACATGGGACTGATCACTGTGACATGGGGCTGATCACTGTGACATGGGGCTGATCACTGTAACATGGGGCTGATCACTGTAACATGGGACTGATCACTGTGACATGGGACTGATCACTGTAACATGGGGCTGATCACTGTAACATGGGGCTGATCACTGTGACATGGGGCTGATCACTGTGACATGGGACTGATCACTGTAACATGGGGCTGATCACTGTAACATGGGGCTGATCACTGTGACATGGGGCTGATCACTGTAACATGGGGCTGATCACTGTAACATGGGGCTGATCACTGTAACATGGGGCTGATCACTGTAACATGGGACTGATCACTGTGACATGGGGCTGATCACTGTAACATGGGGCTGATCACTGTAACATGGGGCTGATCACTGTAACATGGGACTGATCACTGTAACATGGGGCTGATCACTGTGACATGGGGCTGATCACTGTAACATGGGACTGATCACTGTAACATGGGACTGATCACTGTAACATGGGGCTGATCACTGTGACATGGGGCTGATCACTGTAACATGGGGCTGATCACTGTAACATGGGGCTGATCACTGTGACATGGGGCTGATCACTGTGACATGGGACTGATCACTGTAACATGGGGCTGATCACTGTAACATGGGGCTGATCACTGTGACATGGGGCTGATCACTGTAACATGGGGCTGATCACTGTAACATGGGGCTGATCACTGTAACATGGGGCTGATCACTGTAACATGGGACTGATCACTGTGACATGGGGCTGATCACTGTAACATGGGGCTGATCACTGTAACATGGGGCTGATCACTGTAACATGGGACTGATCACTGTAACATGGGGCTGATCACTGTGACATGGGGCTGATCACTGTAACATGGGACTGATCACTGTAACATGGGACTGATCACTGTAACATGGGGCTGATCACTGTAACATGGGGCTGATCACTGTGACATGGGGCTGATCACTGTGACATGGGGCTGATCACTGTAACATGGGGCTGATCACTGTGACATGGGGCTGATCACTGTAACATGGGGCTGATCACTGTAACATGGGACTGATCACTGTAACATGGGGCTGATCACTGTAACATGGGGCTGATCACTGTGACATGGGGCTGATCACTGTAACATGGGGCTGATCACTGTAACATGGGACTGATCACTGTGACATGGGACTGATCACTGTAACATGGGGCTGATCACTGTAACATGGGGCTGATCACTGTAACATGGGACTGATCACTGTAACATGGGACTGATCACTGTGACATGGGGCTGATCACTGTGACATGGGGCTGATCACTGTAACATGGGGCTGATCACTGTAACATGGGACTGATCACTGTAACATGGGACTGATCACTGTAACATGGGACTGATCACTGTGACATGGGACTGATCACTGTGACATGGGGCTGATCACTGTAACATGGGGCTGATCACTGTAACATGGGACTGATCACTGTAACATGGGGCTGATCACTGTAACATGGGGCTGATCACTGTGACATGGGGCTGATCACTGTGACATGGGGCTGATCACTGTGACATGGGTCTGATCACTGTGACATGGGACTGATCACTGTAACATGGGGCTGATCACTGTAACATGGGGCTGATCACTGTAACATGGGACTGATCACTGTAACATGGGACTGATCACTGTAACATGGGACTGATCACTGTGACATGGGACTGATCACTGTGACATGGGGCTGATCACTGTGACATGGGGCTGATCACTGTAACATGGGGCTGATCACTGTAACATGGGACTGATCACTGTAACATGGGACTGATCACTGTAACATGGGACTGATCACTGTGACATGGGACTGATCACTGTGACATGGGGCTGATCACTGTAACATGGGGCTGATCACTGTAACATGGGACTGATCACTGTAACATGGGGCTGATCACTGTAACATGGGGCTGATCACTGTGACATGGGGCTGATCACTGTGACATGGGGCTGATCACTGTGACATGGGTCTGATCACTGTGACATGGGACTGATCACTGTAACATGGGGCTGATCACTGTAACATGGGGCTGATCACTGTAACATGGGGCTGATCACTGTAACATGGGACTGATCACTGTAACATGGGACTGATCACTGTAACATGGGGCTGCCTTTAAAACAGTTATAACTTTGTTGATAGAAATGAATTAAAAAAACAAATTGAAAATTAAATGCAAGGCTTGTCTCACAAATTTTATAAGATACTTGTTTTCATTAGAAGTAAAACTTTGTTCTGTCTCGGTCGACTACAGAGGCAGAAAATTCATCTCTCTTTAGTGGGACATTCTTCCTACCTCCTATAACCAAACAGGTTTTACAACTAATCGTACGGCCATTCACTTCCGTCTAAAATAGTTCCGCAAAATTTATCCTCACTATCTTGAAAAGTAAATAAATAATCGTGTTTAAGAGGAACATATCTAGAAATATCTCAAATAGTGTCATATAATCTCCACGATCATCATTTATTAATTGGTGGTCTTACATTCAAGGATAAGATAGATGTACTCCTGGTAATGTCCATGGCGGAAGGGTTTCGCCTATACCAGAGCCCTATCTCTCATCGAGTAGATACGCGTCCGCTATCGGTACAAAATATAGTCCTTAACACTCCAACCAGATAAGTGGGATATGTTGAGTGTATGGCGCCGAAGAGAGTCTGATATCAGGGGAGATAAGTGAGACATACAGGGGAGATAACCATGCCGAGTGATACCCTCGTTATAACATAACTAGTACTACAGAAGTATATATATACACTTATTGGAATACATAAAAGTACAGATAACGATTTGATTTTAGTTAACTGTAATTAATTTTGATAATATAATTAATAACTTAGACCTTATAATGAACTCTTCAAATTTTACAAAAGTACAGATTATAAATTCGCAAATTGACGTCATGAAAATATCATAGTTCAATATGATTTAAACCCCACCCAACGTCAGTCTTCAAACGCAACGTAGGGATTGTTCTTGAGAACAAAATAAATTTCTAAAAAAAACTAAAATAAAATAAATCAATTGATCAATTAATTGGAATCACAATTTGAATGCTAATACAACACATATATAAGCATTGGGCTTGTCATCTATTTTGATTTCTTTGGCGTCCTTTTTTACTTTCCACGTTAGCCCTCCGAATTCTAAAAATGACTTAATCACTGTATGATGTAGTTTTGCCACCATCATTCGACATGTTATAGATATTATGATGTAGTTTTGCCACCATCATTCGACATGTTATAGATATCATGATGTAGTTTTGCCACCATCATTCGACATGTTATAGATATTATGATGTAGTTTTGCCACCATCATTCGACATGTTATAGATATTATGATGTAGTTTTGCCACCAGCATTCGACATGCTATAGATATCATGATGTAGTTTTGCCACCATCATTCGACATGCTATAGATATTATGATGTAGTTTTGCCACCAGCATTCGACATGTTATAGATATTATGATGTAGTTTTACCACCATCATTCGACATGCTATAGATATCATGATGTAGTTTTGCCACATCATTCGACATGTTATAGATATTATGATGTAGTTTTGCCACCATCATTTGACATGCTATAGAGATCATGATGTAGTTTTGCCACCATCATTCGACATGTTATATATATCATGATGTAGTTTTGCCACCAGCATTCGACATGCTATAGATATCATGATGTAGTTTTGCCACATCATTCGACATGTTATAGATATTATGATGTAGTTTTGCCACCATCATTTGACATGCTATATATATCATTATGTAGTTTTGCCACCATCATTTGACATGCTATAGATATCATGATGTAGTTTTGCCACCATCATTCGACATGCTATAGATATCATGATGTAGTTTTGCCACCAGCATTCGACATGCTATAGATATTATGATGTAGTTTTGCCACCAGCATTCGACATGCTATAGATATTATGATGTAGTTTTACCACCATCATTCGACATGTTATAGATATCATGATGTAGTTTTACCACCATCATTCGACATGTTATAGATATTATGATGTAGTTTTGCCACCATCATTCGACATGCTATAGATATATCATGATGTAGTTTTGCCACCAGCATTCGACATGCTATAGATATCATGATGTAGTTTTGCCACCATCATTCGACATGCTATAGATATCATGATGTAGTTTTGCCACCAGCATTCGACATGCTATAGATATTATGATGTAGTTTTGCCACCAGCATTCGACATGCTATAGATATTATGATGTAGTTTTGCCACCATCATCCGACATGCTATAGATATTATGATGTAGTTTTGCCACCAGCCTTCGACATGTTATAGATATTATGATGTAGTTTTACCACCATCATTCGACATGCTATAGATATCATGATGTAGTTTTGCCACATCATTCGACATGTTATAGATATTATGATGTAGTTTTGCCACCATCATTTGACATGCTATAGAGATCATGATGTAGTTTTGCCACCATCATTCGACATGTTATATATATCATGATGTAGTTTTGCCACCAGCATTCGACATGCTATAGATATCATGATGTAGTTTTGCCACCAGCATTCGACATGCTATAGATATTATGATGTAGTTTTGCCACCAGCATTCGACATGCTATAGATATTATGATGTAGTTTTGCCACCATCATTCGACATGTTATAGAGATTTCAGTAAATTCATAGTAATCTTTAGCGACACTGTAATATCTTCAAACACTGAAAGTTTTATGTGAAACAATGTTCGCCTTTAAAAATAAAACGTGTATAATGATTGTAGAGTTAAACTCTGTTGTACAAACGGTACATGTAGTCTGTATGACGACTTCTTCGCTACCTGTCCACTGTTCTTTCAAGGAAAAATAACAAATTGACAAGCAATGTCAACATACAATGGAAAACTCGTTTGTGTATTCTGTACATAAACTTGTTCAAATACTGATAATTCAGAAAAATATACAATGTAATCTATGTTTTGGTCAAAATATGATACCAGTATTCTTGACAAAATGACCAACTCAAACAGTCGGACCGGACTAAAGCAAGAAAGCTGTAAATCTGTCCGATGGTCAATATTGACTGACCGGTGTGATAAGAAAGCATTTACATTGTACTAGACTTTGGTCAATCAAGTCTCACCACTAGTACAGTGTTCGCGTCCAAGACGTTCGATTTACGCTCGTATCTATGCAACAGTGAACAGATATATTGGCCTGATTTTGCCACACTTATGATAAGTAAGGATTTTTGTTTGATTCTGTGGGTATGGAATTTAACTAACGATAAGTAATTATATAATCCTCTCCGTGATGTTTTCTTCTCTGTCGTATTTCGTTTCATGTATGTAGCCGTCATAAATTACCTACTTGCTGTGCGATCCCGATCTGACTCGTTTCAATGTGTCACGTTTTTCCATATATACGTGGACGCCATTGGATTCCTATTCTCATTACGTTAGTCATTTCAATCCAGATTACTAAATGGTATTTTATTTAATATAAATAGATATTACACTCTTCATCAAATCTTACTTTAACAACATAATCCTGATTTCGCCATTTTTACATTTGTTATAATTTTGAGTTTTAATAGACAAGTTTTGGCGAACTCAAAGTTTAGAGCAATACCTAAGTTAGTTGATTAGCGAAATAATGATTTGCACACCCATATTATTTACTATGAAATAAAATATACAACTATAATAAGCAATGTATTACCAAGATTCAGATTTAATTTATTCAAACTTCAAACCAGCGTTCATTATATTTAGGCATACAATCACACTATCATGTCCGATGTACAGAGGATGGAGGCATTCTCATTCCATTATTGTTCGAGTAGTTTGCTTGCTTCATAGATATATCCTCGTAGTTGACACAATACTGTATCGTCCAAACGCCATCTTTGTTGTTTTAGTGTTTGTTTGCTGGCTTGCTATTTTATTTGCTAGTTTGTTTGTTTGTGTGATAGCTTGTTTGTGTGATTGCTAGCTTGTTCAGTTATTTGCTAGCTTGTTTATTTGTTTGCTGGCTTGTTTGTTTTATACTAGCTAGGTGTTCGGGTGCTAGGTAGCTTGTTTGTATGTTAGCTTGTTTGTTTGTTTGCTAGCTTGTTTGTTTGTTTGCTAGCTTATTTGTTTGTGTGGGTTTTTTGTGTATGTGTACTAGTTTGTTTGTGTGTTAGCTCGCTTTAGTTTTTGCTAGCTGGAATGTTTATCTGCTAGTTTGATTATTTGTTTGCTAGCTTTTTTGTATAATACCTTGTTTGTGTTTGCGCTAGCTTGTTTGTTTGTCTGATAGCGTGTTTGTTTGTCTGATAACTAGCGTGTTTGTTTGTATGATAGCGTGTTTGTTTGTCTTATAGCTAGCGTGTTCGTTTGTCTGAGAGCTAGCGTGTTTGTTTGTCTGATAGCTAGCGTGTTTGTTTGTCTGATAGCTAGCGTGTTCGTTTGTCTGATAGCTAGTTTGTTTGTTTGTCTGATAGCTAGCGTGTTCGTTTGTCTGATAGCTAGCGTGTTTGTTTGTCTGATAGCTAGCTTGTTTGTTTGTCTGATAGCTAGCGTGTTTGTTTGTCTGATAGCTAGCGTGTTTGTTTGTCTGATAGCTAGCGTGTTTGTTTGTCTGATAGCTAGCGTGTTTGTTTGTCTGATAGCTAACGTGTTCGTTTGTCTGATAGCTAGCGTGTTTGTTTGTCTGATAGCTAGCGTGTTTGTTTGTCTGATAGCTAGTGTGTTTGTTTGTCTGATAGCTAGCGTGTTTGTTTGTCTGATAGCTAGCGTGTTCGTTTGTCTGATAGCTAGCTTGTTTGTTTGTCTGATAGCTAGCTTGTTTGTTTGTCTGATAGCTAGCGTGTTCGTTTGTCTGATAGCTAGCTTGTTTGTTTGTCTGATAGCTAGCGTGTTCGTTTGTCTGATAGCTAGCTTGTTTGTTTGTCTGATAGCGTGTTCGTTTGTCTGATAGCTAGCTTGTTTGTTTGTCTGATAGCTAGCGTGTTCGTTTGTCTGATAGCTAGCGTGTTCGTTTGTCTGATAGCTAGCTTGTTTGTTTGTCTGATAGCTAGCTTGTTTGTTTGTCTGATAGCTAGCGTGTTCGTTTGTCTGATAGCTAGGGTGTTTGTTTGTCTGATAGCTAGCTTGTTTGTTTGTCTGATAGCTAGCGTGTTTGTTTATCTGATAGCTAGCTTGTTTGTTTGTCTGATAGCTATCGTGTTTGTTTGTCTGAAAGCTAGCGTGTTTGTTTGTCTGATAGCTAGCGTGTTCGTTTGTCTGATAGCTAGGGTGTTTGTTTGTCTGATAGCTAGCGTGTTTGTTTGTCTGATAGCTAGCGTGTTTGTTTGTCTGATAGCTAGCGTGTTTGTTTGTCTGATAGCTAGCGTGTTCGTTTGTCTGATAGCTAGCTTGTTTGTTTGTCTGATAGCTAGCTTGTTTGTTTGTCTGATAGCTAGCGTGTTTGTTTGTCTGATAGCTAGCGTGTTCGTTTGTCTGATAGCTAGCGTGTTTGTTTGTCTGATAGCTAGCGTGTTTGTTTGTCTGATAGCTAGCGTGTTTGTTTGTCTGATAGCTAGCGTGTTTGTTTGTCTGATAGCTAGCGTGTTTGTTTGTCTGATAGCTAGCGTGTTTGTTTGTCTGATAGCTAGCGTGTTTGTTTGTCTGATAGCTAGCGTGTTCGTTTGTCTGATAGCTAGCTTGTTTGTTTGTCTGATAGCTAGCGTGTTCGTTTGTCTGATAGCTAGCTTGTTTGTTTGTCTGATAGCTAGCGTGTTTGTTTGTCTGATAGCTAGCGTGTTTGTTTGTCTGATAGCTAGCGTGTTTGTTTGTCTGATAGCTAGCGTGTTTGTTTGTCTGATAGCTAGCGTGTTTGTTTGTCTGATAGCTAGCGTGTTTGTTTGTCTGATAGCTAGCGTGTTCGTTTGTCTGATAGCTAGCGTGTTTGTTTGTCTGATAGCTAGCGTGTTCGTTTGTCTGATAGCTAGCGTGTTTGTTTGTCTGATAGCTAGCGTGTTTGTTTGTCTGATAGCTAGCGTGTTTGTTTGTCTGAAAGCTAACGTGTTTGTTTGTCTGATAGCTAGCGTGTTCGTTTGTCTGATAGCTAGCTTGTTTGTTTGTATGATAGCTAGCGTGTTTGTTTGTCTGAAAGCTAGCGTGTTTGTTTGTCTGATAGCTAGCGTGTTTGTTTGTCTGATAGCTAGCGTGTTTGTTTGTCTGATAGCTAGTGTGTTTGTATGTCTGATAGCTAGCGTGTTCGTTTGTCTGATAGCTAGCGTGTTCGTTTGTCTGATAGCTAGCTTGTTTGTTTGTCTGATAGCTAGCGTGTTTGTTTGTCTGAAAGCTAGCGTGTTTGTTTGTCTGATAGCTAGCGTGTTCGTTTGTCTGATAGCTAGCGTGTTTGTTTGTCTGATAGCTAGCGTGTTTGTTTGTCTGATAGCTAGCGTGTTTGTTTGTCTGATAGCTAGCTTGTTTGTTTGTCTGAAAGCTAGCGTGTTTGTTTGTCTGATAGCTAGCGTGTTCGTTTGTTTGTCTGAAAGCTAGCGTGTTTGTTTGTCTGATAGCTAGCGTGTTCGTTTGTTTGATAGCTAGCGTGTTTGTTTGTCTGATAGCTAGCGTGTTCGTTTGTCTGAAAGCTAGCTTGTTTGTTTGTCTGATAGCTAGCGTGTTTGTTTGTCTGAAAGCTAGCGTGTTTGTTTGTCTGATAGCTAGCGTGTTTGTTTGTCTGATAGCTAGCGTGTTTGCATGTCTGATAGCTAGCGTGTTCGTTTGTCTGATAGCTAGCGTGTTTGTTTGTCTGAAAGCTAGCGTGTTTGTTTGTCTGATAGCTAGCGTGTTTGTTTGTCTGATAGCTAGCGTGTTTGTATGTCTGATAGCTAGCGTGTTCGTTTGTCTGATAGCTAGCGTGTTCGTTTGTCTGATATCGTGTTTGTTTGTCTGATAGATAGCGTGTTTGTTTGTCTGATAGCTAGTGTGTTTGTATGTCGGATAGCTAGCGTGTTCGTTTGTCTGATAGCGTGTTTGTTTGTCTGATAGCTAGCGTGTTTGTTTGCTTACCTTCTTGTTTATAGAGTAGCTTGTCAGTTTATATGCTAACTTGTCAGTTTATATGCTAACTTGTCAGTTTATATGCTAACTTGTCAGTTTATATGCTAACTTGTCAGTTTATATGCTAACTTGTCAGTTTATATGCTATCTTGTGGTATTACAAGTGTTCCTGTTACCATTCAATGTTGTAATACAAGTGTCCCTGTTAACATTCAATGTTGTATAAGTGTTTTGGATGCGATAACTTGGAACATCTCTGATTGTGTGTGAGAGGGACAATAGCAGTCTCTGTGTTACAAGCGTATTGACAACACTACGGGACGGGGGACATCATAGTGTGACCAGTCTCTGTGTTACAAGCGTATTGACAACACTACGGGACGGGGGACATCATAGTGTGACCAGTCTCTGTGTTACAAGCGTATTGACAACACTACGGGACGGGGGACATCATGGTGTGACCAGTCTCTGTGTTACAAGCGTATTGACAACACTACGGGACGGGGGCCATCATAATGTGACCAGTCTCTGTGTTACAAGCGTATTGATAACACTACGGGACGGGGGACATCATGGTGTGACCAGTCTCTGTGTTACAAGCGTATTGACAACACTACGGGACGGGGGACATCATGGTGGGACCAGTCTCTGTGTTACAAGCGTATTGACAACACTACGGGACGGGGGACATCATGGTGTGACCAGTCTCTGTGTTACAAGCGTATTGACAACACTACGGGACGGGGGACATCATAGTGTGACCAGTCTCTGTGTTACAAGCGTATTGACAACACTACGGGACGGGGGACATCATGGTGTGACCAGTCTCTGTGTTACAAGCGTATTGACAACACTACGGGACGGGGGACATCATGGTGTGACCAGTCTCTGTGTTACAAGCGTATTGACAACACTACGGCGCGGCCGAAATACGGTCATTCATTCTCGGTGTCATTTATCATTAAGCGTTTATTGAATTCTCTAAAACAATACAAACATAGGGTCGATCTGTTGGTCACCCAGGACCAAACTGGACACAACCTATGTCACCTGTGTAATCAAAATGACTCATAAGGCCTGAATTCTCACAATCACACCATGGGGTCCGCTACCTGACATATTTCAAAACTAAGCTGTCCAATCATTAAAAATGGGACAAATCACAACCTTATAATTATATACATGTCCCTTAATATGATCAATAAGATACATGTATCTCGTGCCTTTTTATTAGATCTAAACTATTGTCAGACTCTGTGATGACGTCACTGCATTAGATACATGTATCAAAGGTTTCCCCCAATACTTATCCAACTATTTCTAAAGATGTGTTTAGTTATCCGTATGATGTATAGTTATGGTAGTGAGATGTATAGTTATGGTAATGAGATGTATAGTTATGGTAGTGAGTTGTATAGTTATGGTAGTGAGATGTATAGTAATGGTAGTGAGATGTATAGTTATGGTAGTGAGATGTATAGTTATGGTAGTGATATGTCATCGTTCTGGTAGTGCGCTGTATCGTCCTGGTCGTGCGCTGTCTCGTTCTGGTCCTGCGCTGTCTCGTCCTGGTCGTGACGCTGTCTCGTTCTGGTCGTGACGTTGTCTCGTCCTGGTCGTGACGCTGTACTCGTCCTGTCGTGCGCTGTCTCGTTCTGGTCTGCGCTGTCTCGTTCGGGTCGTGCTCTGTCTCGTTTCTGGTCGTGCGCTGTCTCGTCCTGGTCGTGCGCTGTCTCGTTCTGGTCCTGCGCTGTATCGTCCTGGTCGTGCGCTGTCTCGTCTGGGCGTGCGTTGTCTCGTCCTGGTCGTGCCTGTCTCGTCCTGTTCGTGCGCTGTCTCGTTTCTGGTCGTGCGCTGTCTCGTTCTGGTCGTGCGCTGTCTCGTTCTGGTCCTGCCTCTCTCGTTCTGGTCCGTGCCGTTGTCTCGTTCATGGTCGTGCGCTGTACTCGTCCTGGTCGTGCGCTGTCCCGTTCTGGTCGTGCGCTGTCTCGTTCTGGTCGTCCGTTGTCTCGTTCTGGTCGTGCGCTGTCTCGTCTGGTCGTGCGCTGTCTCGTTCTGGTCGTGCGCTGTCTCGTTCTGGCCTGCGCTGTCTCGTGCTGGTCGTGCGCTGTCTCGTTCTGGTCCTGCCTGTCTCGTTCTGCTCGTGCGCTGTCTCGTTCCTCTGGTCGTGCGCTTTGTCCTGGTCGTGCTTTCTGTTCTGGTCCTGCGCTGTCTGTTCTGGTCTGGCTTCTCGTTCTGGTCGTGCGTCTGTCTCGTTCTGGTCTGCGCTGTCTCGTTCTGGTCCTGCGCTGTCTCGTTCTGGTCCTGCGCTGTCTCGTTCTGGTCGTGCTCTGTCTCGTTCTGGTCGTGCGCTGTCCGTTTCTGGTCGTGCGTTGTTCGTCTGTCTGCGCTGTCTCGTTTGGTCGTGCCTGTCTCGTTCTGGTCGTGCGCTGTCTCGTTCTGGTCCGTGCGCTGTCTCGTTCTGGTCGTGCGCTGTCTCGTTCTGGTCTGCGCTGTCTCGTTCTGGTCGTGCGCTGTCTCTTTCTGGTCGTGCGCTGTCTCGTTTCTGTCCGTGCCTGTCTCGTTCTGGTCCGTGCCTGCTGTCCTCGCTTCTGGTCTGCGCTGTCTCGTTCTGGTCGTGCGCTGTCTCGTTCTGGTCCTGCGCTGTCTCGTTCTGGTCGTGCTTTGTCTCTTCTGGTCGTGCTGTGTCTCGTTCTGTCCTGCGCTGTCTCGTTCTGGTCGTGCTGTCTCGTTCTGGTCGTGCGCTGTCTCGTTCTGGTCCTGCTCTGTCTCGTTCCTGGTCGTGCGCTGTCTCGTTCTGGTCTGCGTTGTCTCTTCTGGTCGTGCGTCTGTCTCGTTCTGGTCCGTGCGTCTGTTCTCGTTCTGGTCGTGCGCTGTCTCGTTCTGGTCTGCGCTGTCTCGTTCTGGTCCTGCGCTGTCTCGTTCTGGTCCTGCGCTGTCTCGTTCTGGTCGTGCGCTGTCTCGTTCTGGTCCGCGCTGTTCGTTCTGGTCGTGCGTTGTCTCAGTCCTGGTCGTGCGCTGTCTCGTTCTGGTCCTGCGCTGACTCGTTCTGGTCGTGCGCTGTCTCGTTCTGGTCGTGCGCTGTCTCGTCCTGGTCGTGCGCTGTCTCGTTCTGGTCCTGCGCTGTCTCGTTCTGGTCCTGCGCTGTCTCGTTCCTGGTCGTGCGTTGTCTCGTTCGGGTCGTGCGGTTGTCTCGTTCTGGTCGTGCCTGCTGTCTCGTTTCTGGTCGTGCGTTGTCTCGTTTCTGGTCGTGCAGTTGTCTCGTTCTGGTCGTGCAGCTGTCTCGTCCATGGTCGTGCGCTGTCTCGTTCTGGTCCTGCGCTGTATCGTCCTGGTCGTGAGCTGTCTCGTACTGGTCGTGCGCTGTTCTCGTTCTGGTCACTGCGCTGTCTCGTTTCTGGTCGTGCGCTGTCTCGTCCTGTCTGGGCTGTCTCGTGCTGGTCGTGCGCTGTCTCGTTCTGGTCCTGCGCTGTCTCGTTCTGGGCTTCTCGTTCTGGCCGTGCTGCTGTCCTTTGGTCCTGCGCTGTCTCGTTTCTGGTCCGTGCGCTGTCTCGTTCTGGTCGTGCCTGTCTCGTTCTGGTCGTGCGCTGTCTCGTCCTGGTCGTGCCTGTCTCGTTTGGTCCTGCGCTGTCTCGTTCTGGTCGTGCGCTTGTCTCGTCTGGTCGTGCGCTGTCTCGTGCTGGTCGTGCGCTGTCTCGTTCTGGTCCTGCGCTGTCTCGTTCTGGTCGTGGCTGTCTCGTTCTGGTCCGTGCGCTGGTCTCGTTTCTGGTCTGCGTCTGTCTCGTTCTGGTCGTGCGCTGTCTCGTTCTGGTCGTGCGCTGTCTCGTTCTGGTCTGCGCTTTGTCTCGTTCTGGTCCTGCGCTGTCTCGTTTCTGGTCGTGCGCTGTCTCGTTCTTTGTCCTGCGCTCTCTCGTTCTGGTCCGTGCGCTGTCTCGTTCTGGTCGTGCGCTGTCTCGTTCTGGTCGTGCGCTGTCTCGTTCTGGTCCGTGCTCTGTCTCGTTCTGGTCGTGCGCTTGTCTCGTTCTGGTCGTGCGCTGTCTGTTCTGGTCTGCGCTGTCTCGTCCTGGTCGTGCGCTGTCTCGTTCTGGTCCTGCTCTGTCTCGTTCTGGTCTGCGCTGTCCCGTTCTGGTCGTGCGCTGTCTCGTTCTGGTCGTGTCCGTGTCTGTCTGGTCGTGCTCTGTCTCGTTCTGGTCGTGCGCTGTCTCGTTTCTGGTCTGCCTGTCGTTTGTCGTGCTGTCTCGTCTGGTCTGCCTGTCTCTTCTGGTCTGGTGTCTCGTTCTGGTCTGGTGTCCTTTCTGGTCGTGGCTGTTGTTGGTCTGCGCTTCTCGTTCTGTCGTGCGTGTCTCGTTCTGGTCGGCGCTGTCTCTTCTGCCTGCGCTTCTGTTCTGGTCCTGCCTGTTCTTCTGGTCTGCGTGTTCGTTCTGGTCGTGCGCTGTCTCGTTCTGGCGTGCGCTGCTCGTTCTGGTGTGCGCTGTCCGTCTGCTGCGTTGTCTCGTTCTGGTCTGCGCTGTCTCTCTGGTCGTGCGCTTCTCCTGGTCCTGCCTGTCTCGTTCTGGTCCTGCTTTCTCTTCTGGCCTGCGTGTCTCGTTCTGGCCTGCCTGTCTCTCTGGTCGTGCTCCTCTTTCTGTCTCCTGTCTTGTCCTGCGTGCTCGTTCTGTCGCTGCCTGTCTCGTTCTGGTCTGCGCTGTTCGTTTGGTCTGCCTGTCTCGTCTGTCTGCGCTTCTCTTCTGGTCGTGCGTGTCTCTCTGGTCGGCGTGTCTCGCGTCTGCCTGTTCTTCTGGTCGTGCCTGTCTCTCTGGTCTGCGTGCGCTGTCGCCTTCTCGTTCGGTCCTGCTGTTCGTCTGGTCTGCGCTCTCTGGTTCTTCTGTCTGCGTCTTCTGGTCTGGCTCTGCTTTTCTTCTGCGTCCGTGCGTTTCTGTCTGTCTTGCTCTTATGTCGGCTCCGTTCTGGTCTGCGCTGTCTCGTCCTGGTCGTGGCTGTTCGTTCTGGTCGTGCTGTCTCGTCTGGTCGTGCGCTGTCTCGTTCTGGTCCTGCGCTGTCTCGTTCTGGTCTTGCGCTGTCTGCCTCTCTGGTCGTGCGTGTCTCGTTCTGGTCGTGGCTGTCTCTTCTGGTCGTGCGCTGTCTCGTTCTGGTCGTGCGCTGTCCTCGTTCTGGTCGTGCGTTGTCTTTGGTCTGTCTGTCTCGTTTCTGGTCTGCGCTGTCTCGTCCTGGTCTGCGCTGTCTCTTCTGGTGTCGCTGTCTCGTTCTGGTCCGTGCGCTGTCTCGTTCTGGTCGTGCGCTGTCTCGTTCTGGTCGTCGCTGTCTCGTTTGTCTGGCGTGTCTTCTGTTCTGGCTCCTGGCGTTTCTGCCCTGGCGCTGTCTCGTTCTGGTCCGTGCGCTTGTCTGTTCTGGTCGTGCTGTCTCGTCTCTGGTCGTCGCTGTCTCGTCTGGTCGTGCGCTGTCTCGTTCTGGTCCTGCGCTGTCTCGTTCTGGTCTGCGTCTGTCGTCCTGTCGTGCGCTGTCTCGTTCTGGTCGTGGCTGTCTGTCGCTGGTCTTGCTTGTCTCGTTCTGGTCGTGCGCTGTCTCGTCTGGTCTTGCGTGTTCTCGTTCTGTCGTTGCTGTCTCGTTTCTGGTCCTGCGCTGTCTCGTCTGGTCCTGCCTGTCTCGTTCTGGTCGTGCGCTGTCTCTGTGGTCGTGCGCTGTCTCGTTCTGGTCGTGGTGTCTCGTTTCTGGTCGTGCTTGTTGCGTTCGTCCTGCCTGTCTCTTCTGGTCTGCGCTTCTCCGTCCTGGTCCTCGCTGTCTCGTCGGTCGTGCTGTCTCGTCTGGGTCTGCGCTTCTGTGTGCCTGTCTCGTTCTGTCGTGTGCTTCGTTTCTGGCGTGCCTGTTCTTTCGCGTGCGCTGTCTCGTTCTGGTCCTGCGCTGTCTCGTCCTGGTCGTGCGCTGTCTCGTTCTGGTCGTGGCTGTCTCGTCCTGGTCTGCGTCTGTCTGGCGTCGCTCTCGTCTGGTCGTGCGCTGTCTCGTCCTGCTTGCGCTGTCTCGTTCTGGTCGCCTTCTGTTCTGCCGTCGCTGTCTCGTTCTGGTCCTGCGCTGTCTCGTCCTGGTCGCGTCTGTCTCGTTCTGGTCCTGCGCTGTCTCTTCTGGTCGTGCGCTGTCTCGTTCTGGTCGTGCTGTCTCTTCTGGTCGTGCTCTGTCTCGTCCTCGTCCTGCGCTGTCCTTCCCTGTCGTGCGCTGTCTGTCCTGGTCCTGCGCTGTCTCGTCTGGTCGTGCGCTGTCTCGTTTGGTCTGCGCTGTCTCGTTTGGTCGTGCGCTGTCTCGTTCTGGTCGTGCGCTGTCTCGTTCTGGTCTGCGCTTCTCGTCTGGTCGGCTGTCGTTTGGTCGTGCCTGTCTCGTTCTGGTCCTGCGCTGTCTCGTCCTGTCTGCGCTTCTCGTCCTGGTCTGCCTGTCTCGTCTTGGTCGTGCGCTGTCTCGTCCTGGTCGTGCGCTGTCCCGTTCTGGTCGTGCGCTGTCTCGTTCTGGTCCTGGCCGCTGTCTCGTTCTGGTCCTGCGCTGTCTCGTTTCTGGTCGTGCGCTGTCTCGTTGGTCGTGCGCTGTCTCGTCTGGTCTGCGTGTCTCGTCCTGGTCGTGCGCTGTCTCTTCCTTGGTCGTGCGCTGTCTGGGTTTTGGTCCTGCCGCTGTCTCGTTTCTGGTCTGGGTCTCGTTCTCCGTGCGCTGTCGCGTTCTGCCCGCGCTGTCCTCTTCTGGTCGTGCGCTGTCTCGTTCTGGTCCTGCGCTGTCTCGTTCTGGTCGTGCGCTTTTCTCGTTCGTGGTCTGGCGCTGTCTCGTTCTGGTCGTGCGTGTCTCGTTCTGGTCCTGCGCTGTCTCGTCTTGGTCGTTTCCCCTGTCTCGTTCCTGGTCCTGCGCTGTCTCCGTTCTGGTCGTGCGCTGTCTCGTTCTGGTCCTGCGCTGTCGTTCTGGTCCTGCGCTGTCTCGTTCTGGTCCTGCGCTGTCTCGTCCTGGTCGTGCCTGTCTCGTTCTGCTCGTGCGCTGTCTCGTTCTGGTCCTGCGCTGTCTCGTTCTGGTCGTGCGCTGTCTCGTTCTGGTCCTGCGCTCTCTCGTTCTGGTCGTGCGCTGTCTCCGTTCTGGTCCTGCGCTGTCTCGTTCTGGTCCTGCGCTGTCTCGTTCTGGTCCTGCAGCTGTCTCGTTCTGGTCCTGCGCTGTCTCGTTCTGGTCCTGCGCTGTCTCGTTCTGGTCCTGCGCTGTCTCGTTCTGGTCCTGCGCTCTCTCGTTCTGGTCGTGCGCTGTCTCGTTCTGGTCGTGCGCTGTCTCGTTCTGGTCGTGCGCTGTGCTCGTTCTGGTCCTGCCTGTCTCGTTCTGCTCGTGCCCTGTCTCGTTCTGGTCGTGCCGCTGTCTCGTTCTGGTCGTGCGCTGTCTCGTCCTGGTCGTGCGCTGTGCTCGTTCTGGTCCTGCTCTGTCTCGTTCTGGTCGTGCGCTGTCCCCTTCTGGTCGTGCGCTGTCTCGTGTCTGGTCGTGCGCTGTCTCGTGCTGTCGTGCTCGTCTCGTCCTGGTCGTGCGCTGTCTCGTTCTGGTCGTGCCTGTCCCGTTCGGTCGTGCGTTTTGGTCTCGTCCTGGTCCTGCGCTGTCATCGTTCTGGTACGTGCGCTGTCTCGTGTCTGGTCGTGCGCTGTCCCTTTCTGGTCGTGCGCTGTCTCGTCTGGTCTGCGCTGTCTCGTTCTGGTCGTGCGCTGTCTCGTCCTGTCGTGCGCCTCTCTCGTTCTGGTCCTGCGCTGTCTCGTCCTGGTCGTGCCGCTGTCTCGTTCTGGTCGTGCGCTCTCCCGTCCTGTTCGTGCGCTGTCTCGTTCTGGTCGTGCGCTGGTCTCGTCCTGGTCGTGCGTTGTCTCGTTCTGGTACTGCGCTGTCTCGTTCTGGTCGTGCGCTGTCTCGTTCTGGTCGTGCGCTGTCTCGTTCTGGGTCCTGAGCTGTCTCGTTGTGGTCAGTGCGCTGTCTCGTACCTGGTCGTGCGCTGTCTCGTTCTCGTCGTGCGCTGTCTAGGTTCTGGTACGCGCGCTGTATCGTTCTGGTCTTGCGTTGGCTCGTTCTGGTCGTGCGCTGTCTCGTTCTGGTCGTGCGCTGTCTCGTCCTGGTCGTGCGCTGTCTCGTTCTGGTCGTGCGCTGTCTCGTTCTGGTCTTGCGTTGTCTCGTTCTGGTCGTGCGCTGTCTCGTTCTGGTCGTGCGCTTGTCTCTTCTGGTCGTGCGCTGTCTCGTCCTGGTCGTGCGCTGTCTCGTTCTGGTCGTGCTCTGTCTCGTCCTGGTCGTGGCGCTGTCTCGTTCTCGTACGTGCGCTGTCTCGTTCTGGTCGCGCCCTGTCTCGTTCTGGTCGTGAGCTGTCTAGTTCTGGGTCTTGCGTTGTCTCGTTCTGGTCGTGCGCTGTCTCGTTATGGTCGTGCGCTGTCTCGTCCTGGTCGTGCGCTGTCTCGTTCTGGTCGTGCTCTGTCTCGTTCTGGTCGTGCGCTGTCTCGTCCTGGGTCGTGCGCTGTCTCGTCCTGGTCGTGCGCTGTCTCGTTCTGGTCCTGCGCTGTCTCGTTCTGGTCGTGCGCTGTCTCGTTCTGGTCCTGCGCTGTCTCGTTCTGGTCCTGCGCTGTCTCGTTCTGGTCGTGCGCTGTCTCGTCCTGGTCGTGCGCTGTCTCGTTCTGGTCGTGCGCTGTCTCGTTCTGGTCGTGCGCTGTCTCGTCCTGGTCGTGCGCTGTCTCGTTCTGGTCCTGCGCTGTCTCGTTCTGGTCGTGCGCTGTCTCGTTCTGGTCCTGCGCTGTCTCGTTCTGGTCCTGCGTTGTCTCGTTCTGGTCGTGCGCTGTCTCGTTCTGGTCGTGCGCTGTCTCGTTCTGGTCGTGCGCTGTCTCGTTCTGGTCGTGCGCTGTCTCGTTCTGGTCCTGCGCTGTCTCGTCCTGGTCGTGCGCTGTCTCGTTTCTGGTCCTGCGCTGTCTCGTTCTGGTCGTGCGCTGTCTCGTTCTGGTCGTGCGCTGTCTCGTTCTGGTCGTGCGCTGTCTCGTTCTGGTCGTGCTCTGTCTCGTTTTCTGGTCGTGCGCTGTCTCGTTTGGTCTGCGCTGTTCGTTCTGGTCTGCGCTGTCTCGTTCTTGTCACTGCGCTGTCTCGTTTCTGGTCCTGCGCTGTCTAGTTTATGGTAGTGCGCATGTCTCGTTCTGACCGGCGATATATAGTTACGGCTTGAAATGCACTGACAAAAAGAAAATGCAGATATGAAGGAACCATCAAAGACACGAGAAGAAACACTACTGGTCAACTGAGAAACTTAAATCAACTTACCAGGAAAGCTGTACCTGATGACGTCACACGGTATGACGTCACTGGATCTGCCTTCAGGACGCTTCTGAAATGATTTACGATCGAGCTGGGGATGAAACGAAATTGATATGCATTTGATACTGTTATTACATTTACATGTAACGTTACCATTTAGTGTTGGTATTCATACATGACAATTGTTTCGGTAGTAAAGTGTATATTTCCTAGCTGTAAAGTTCAGTTGTTGTAATATAAAGCGAGTTATTATGCGACAGTAAAACATTTGTTATTCTGCCTGGAGTTGAAATCTCTCAATTTTCTTTGTTTTAAATTACATGAATTTTACTGATCCAATTTCAGTAATTTACCTTGAAGAATTTCTCGTTAAAACTTAATAATCCTACAACCACACTTTTTTTTTTATGATACAGAAGTCTTGTCTTGATTTGAATGATGAACTATAATCTGCAGATATCCGGAAACTTAATCTATAATCTGGAAAAAAAAGAGGAAATTCAATGTATTTTTTTTAATGTATAATCTGAAGAGGTGCGGAAACTAAAGTATTTGTATTAGTACCATATAATTTAATTTTGTATGAAACACGCATTTTCATTGGCTGAAATAATTTTGTTATACCTCCATAACAAAATTTTTGACGTTGCGAAATGTAACGTCATTTTTGATTGGCTGATGACGTTGCGTAATAATTTATCACCGAAAAGAGTTCGCCAAAGAGAGTGAAATATCTTGGTGTGTATAAGACGAAATTAAATTATAAGAATTAACATTGATTATTTTTTCTGTTATACAGTCATAACATAAAAAACTGGAGTGTACTCTCTTCATAAACCGCTTCGCGGTTTATTTAGAGTACACTCCAGTTTTTTCTGTTATGGCTGTATAACAGAAAAAATAATTGATGTTAATCCTTATAGAAAAAAAAGAAAAAAAAAAGAAAAAAGGAAAACCAATATTACGCTGAAAATAATAAAGTATCGAGAGAGACAGCAATTCCTTCTCTACCGAATACACTTCAGATAGATATGTAGTGCATTATGTAAATGTTTCGCGCTGCAGAAATCTCTGAATTGTCTTACCGAATCGTGAAATCTCTGAATGTCTTACCGAATCGTGAAATCTCTGAATGTCTTACCGAATCGTGAAATCTCTGAATGTCTTACCGAATCGTGAAATCTCTGAATGTCTTACCGAATCGTGAAATCTCTGAATGTCTTACCGAATCGTGAAATACATTGAGCACATCCGGGGCAACAACTTTTACATTGTCATGGAGTTAACGCAATTATGTGTACTTATAGAAATTGAAAAAGAGACATACAAACTTTTAATGGCTGAATTTACCCCTTAACTAGAAGACGACTATGCACTTGTCTTCTGGGTTTTACGTGGTCGATATCAGATACTTCAATATTTTCAATTACTTTCAACAGATAAAATTGAATTAATAAAACTACATTGTTAGCTTTTTCGTCCTTCTAGGACTCGTCAGTCATGTTAAGGACACCACACGTCTGTATCGTCCTTCTAGGACTCGTCAGTGATGTTAAGGACACCACACGTCTGTGTCGTCCTTCTAGGACTCGTCAATGATGCTACGGGCACCATTCAACCGTATCGTCCTTCTAGGACTCGTCAGTGATGTTAAGGACACCACACGTCCGTATCGTCCTTCTAGGACTCGTCAGTCATGTTAAGGACACCATTCAACCGTATCGTCCCTCTAGGACTCGTCAGTGATGTTAAGGACACCACATGTCTGTATCGTCCTTCTAGGACTCGTCAGTCATGTTAAGGACACCATTTAACCGTATCGTCCTTCTAGGACTCGTCAGTCATGTTAAGGACACCATTCAACCGTATCGTCCTTCTAGGAGTCGTCAGTGATGTTAAGGACACCACACGTCTGTATCGTCCTTCTAGGACTCGTCAGTGATGTTAAGGACACCATTCAACCGTATCGTCCTTCTAGGACTCGTCAGTGATGTTAAGGACACCACACGTCTGTGTCGTCCTTCTAGGACTCGTCAGTGATGTTAAGGACACCACACGTCTGTGTCGTCCTTCTAGGACTCGTCAGTGATGTTAAGGACACCACACGTCTGTGTCGTCCTTCTAGGACTCGTCAGTGATGTTAAGGACACCACACGTCTGTATCGTCCTTCTAGGACTCGTCAGTGATGTTAAGGACACCACACGTCTGTGTCGTCCTTCTAGGACTCGTCAGTGATGTTAAGGACACCACACGTCTGTGTCGTCCTTCTAGGACTCGTCAGTGATGTTAAGGACACCACACGTCTGTGTCGTCCTTCTAGGACTCGTCAGTGATGTTAAGGACACCACACGTCTGTATCGTCCTTCTAGGACTCGTCAGTGATGTTAAGGACACCACACGTCTGTATCGTCCTTCTAGGACTCGTCAATGATGCTACGGGCCAAACGTGATAATATACTTAGAGCTCAATGTACCCATATTTGATTGTCTATTACAAATCATCATAGACAATAGAACAGAAAATGTCAACAGTGTAGTCAAAGAATTGTTTAAGAAGCATTTAAAGATGCTACACCTCCGACAGAGTGTAATAAATTGTTATTATTTTGACTCGTGCGACGTTTCTACACTCCTTTCACGTTACTATCTCCCCTACTGGATTTCCACAATTTGACCCCGATCCTTCCGTCATTTGCAAGACTCTCACCTATTGTAATCGTTCGAGTGTCAATAGTTAGACATTTTTAACATGATCAGTATGTGCCGACCTCAATGTATGTACAACCAGAAAAACAGCTGATTGTACAAAACGACTCATAAGCTATAAGCACCATTCAATGTAAGGTTAAACTTAGATACAGTCCAAAACTTAGTTCAACTACTTCATAAAGGGGAGGGGTCAAGACACTGTGGAGGAATTCGGACAACTGGACAACAACTGAGAGGTGACACATGTAGGGTAGGTACGGTACATATACAAATAGCTCTTATCTACCCGCAAATCCGGCCTGGCCAGCTTATGTAATACCTAGATAATGTTTACTGGACAAGATCCCGGGACTGACTCGGGGCCAGGAAATAAATAGTTGTGACACCTAGATCTCGGCTCCTGATAAACTATTTACCAAACAAATGGATGCGTGAAACGAAAGATGTGTAAGCATTGTTCTACTCTCGTAAACATTTTAATAAATATTTGTTATGAAATGTAATCTTAAAATGTATATAAAGTTTAGCTGTAATCATTGATATAAAAACAGCACGACAACGTCTATGGGTAAAATTTCGAATGTTTTAGTAAGAAAATTATCAAAAATGATATTAAGATTTTTCGAAATATGGTTCCAAGATGACAATACCGCGGATTGTTCATTAGTTTAGAGTAAGGAAATAGTCTTTCCGTTTGGAGGGATACAAGAGGTGTAGGTATGAAGATTTAACTCACAGACTGTGTAGGCTTTATCACGCGGATATAAGCATTGTATGGTAATTAGTACATAATTAAAGTAATCAGAAACAGCCAGCCACATTGGGCAGCGACTGTAGCACGTAGCTGTGGACTATGGCCACTTCTTAGTGTGCTGGCTGTCTTCAAGTTACCAATTGCTACAGGATTCAGTCGAGTTTAGATTGTTCAAGCTTCATTTAATCGCGGTTGACACACCCATTAATTTATTCACTAGAAATATTTATTTAGGCTCCAAAAGGTACTTTTAAGCTAACTTTATTTGTAAAAGGTAACACGGTTCATGAACATTTTAGAGCCTAAATCAATGATAAATACACACAATGTGAGAGGCAGGCAAAACTCCTTTATAGTAGGAAGTACAATGAAAAGGACAATAGTCCTTCACAGGAGTTAGTACAATGACAATAGTCCTTCACAGGAGTTAGTACAATGACAATAGTCCTTCACAGGAGGAGTTAGTACAATGACAATAGTCCTTCACAGGAGTTAGTACAATGACAATAGTCCTTCACAGGAGTTAGTACAATGACAATAGTCCTTCACAGGAGTTAGTACAATGACAATAGTCCTTCACAGGAGTTAGTCAATGACAATAGTCCTTCACAGGAGTTAGTACAATGACAATAGTCCTTCAATGGAGTTAGTACAATGACAATAGTCCTTCACAGGAGTTAGTACAATGACAACAGTCCTTCACAGGAGTTAGTACAATGACAATAGTCCTTCACAGGAGTTAGTCAATGACAATAGTCCTTCACGGGAGTTAGTACAATGACAATAGTCCTTCACGGGAGTTAGTACAATGACAATAGTCCTTCACAGGAGTTAGTACAATGACAATAGTCCTTCACGGGAGTTAGTACAATGACAATAGTCCTTCACGGGAGTTAGTACAATGACAATAGTCCTTCAATGGAGTTAGTACAATGACAATAGTCCTTCACAGGAGTTAGTACAATGACAATAGTCCTTCACAGGAGTTAGTCAATGACAATAGTCCTTCACAGGAGTTAGTACAATGACAATAGTCCTTCAATGGAGTTAGTACAATGACAATAGTCCTTCACATGAGTTAGTACAATGACAATAGTCCTTCACAGGAGTTAGTCAATGACAATAGTCCTTCACATGAGTTAGTACAATGACAATAGTCCTTCAATGGAGTTAGTACAATGACAATAGTCCTTCACAGGAGTTAGTACAATGACAATAGTCCTTCACAGGAGTTAGTACAATGACAATAGTCCTTCACAGGAGTTAGTACAATGACAATAGTCCTTCACAGGAGGAGTTAGTCAATGACAATAGTCATCCACGGGAGTTAGTACAATGACAATAGTCCTTCACAGGAGTTAGTCAATGACAATAATCCTTCACAGGAGTTAGTACAATGACAATAGTCCTTCACAGGAGGAGTTAGTCAATGACAATAGTCCTCCACGGGAGTTAGTACAATGACAATAGTCCTTCACAGGAGTTAGTACAATGACAATAGTCCTTCACAGGAGTCAGTCAATGACAACAGTCCTTCACAGGAGTTAGTCAATGACAATAGTCCTTCACAGGAGTTAGTACAATGACAATAGTCCTTCACAGGAGTTAGTCAATGACAATAGTCCTTCAATGGAGTTAGTCAATGACAATAGTCCTTCACAGGAGTTAGTACAATGACAATAGTCCTTCACAGGAGTTAGTACAGTGACAATAGTCCTTCACAGGAGTTAGTCAATGACAACAGTCCTTCACAGGAGTTAGTACAGTGACAATAGTCCTTCAATGGAGTTAGTACAATGACAATAGTCCTTCACAGGAGTTAGTACAATAACAATAGTCCTTCAATGGAGTTAGTCAATGACAATAGTCCTTCACAGGAGTTAGTACAATGACAATAGTCCTTCACGGGAGTTAGTACAATGACAATAGTCCTTCACAGAAGTTAGTACAATGACAATAGTCCATCACAGGAGTTAGTCAATGACAATGGTCCTTCAATGGAGTTAGTACAATGACAATAGTCCTTCACAGGAGTTAGTACAATGACAATAGTCCTTCACAGGAGTTAGTCAATGACAATAGTCCTTCACAGGAGTTAGTACAATGACAATAGTCCTTCACAGGAGTTAGTACAATGACAATAGTCCTTCACAGGAGTTAGTCAATGGCAACAGTCCTTCACAGGAGTTAGTACAATGACAACAGTCCTTCACAGGAGTTAGTACAATGACAATGGTCCTTCACAGGAGTTAGTACAATGACAATAGTCCTTCAATGGAGCTAGTACAATGACAATAGTCCTTCACAGAAGTTAGTACAATGACAATAGTCCTTCACAGGAGTTAGTCAATGACAATAGTCCTTCACAGGAGTTAGTACAATGACAATAGTCCTTCACAGGAGTTAGTACAATAACAATATAAAACAATACACGCCATATATAAAACATTACACGCCATATAAAACAACACAAACCATATACAATAATACACGCCATGTATAAAACAATACACGCCATATAAAATAATACACGCCATATAAAATAATACACGCCATATAAAACAATACACGTCATATATAAAACAATACACGCCATATATAAAACAATACACGCCATATAAAATAATACACGCCATATAAAATAATACACGCCATATAAAACAATACACGTCATATATAAAACAATACACGCCATATATAAAACAATACACGCCATATATAAAACATTTCACGCCATATATAAAACAATACACGCCATATATAAAACAATACACACCCTATATAAAACATTTCACGCCATATATAAAACAATACACGCCATGAATGTATATCACATCGTCACTATCTTGTTCTATCCGCTAAATATAGGCATGGGGGTTGGGAATCTAATGTCAAACCTTGGAACTGTACTCTTATGTGTCCAGTATTTAAAAAGCTGGTATTCATCAAAAACATACAACTTTGAAAGAAGAAATACATTAACATATTTGACACATATTTTCATCTAACAAATGAAACTGCACGTCAAATATATATATCTGTCATATGTTAGGAAATACAAGCGGTGGGTCCTACGAAAAAGAAGCTTGGGAAACGGAGCATTGCATATGCCCTTTCAATTTTAGGGGAAATCGGTTTTGACAGATCGAGGTAGGGAGTTAAGCACGTATTTAGCGGAATTTCTTCTGTTTCATAAATCATAACACTATGAGGCCTTTAGTCTGACGAGGCACAATGACAGACCAATAGATGGTAGAACTAGGAGCGACATCATCTATAAATAGATCCGATAAGGGGCGTGATAAGGAAAATTGATATTGATGAAGGCGCGAGGTGAAATTCCAAACATTATTTTGAATTTTGAAATAATAGATTCCGAAATATGTATGTTTCAGTTCATGGATACAATAGGAATACAACTAACGTCAAAGACATTTTTTTTACAAAGCGCATGCGGTAAAATGATACAATTTTTTGTTATCATTTACTTTATGGCATAAATCAAGTTTTTGCAACACGAAATAAAGTGTAAAAACTGAATGAAGTTTCCAGCGTTTTTCTGGACAACCCGCACATGACTGACAAGGTCCTCAGATTCCTGACGGCGCCGTGCGTTGTTAGGTAACGGTAGGGGGCGCCCTCCTAACTGACAAAGAGGCTTATATTACTTGTCACAAGTCATGACACCTGGCATTATGTGAACCCAACGTGTACACATCGTTAAGGCAGTCTGCTATTTTGTGTCATGTGTACTCACTTCTGCTTCAAAAAAAATTGTGTTCAAATATCAAATGCGTGCATAATAGACAGTTTGGTGGTAGAAAACTCCATGGACAATGGAATCCCAACCGGAGATATTTGTTATATTTTATATTCAGCTTTGCACCAAAAATGCTATATTAAAGTTGTTTTTAATGTTTATTTAATCAATTATTTATTACGAAGCAAAGAATATTTGAAATGTATTGATGATTGCTTTTTTTAGAAGAAGAAGAAGAAGAAGGAGAAGAAGAAGAAGATTTGTATTATCGGAAGTTGCATGTTATCATTTATTTTGTACAGACATTATATAAGTTTAAATAAAAACTTGTGTCAAATCCTTTTATCATTTTGAAATAAAACATGTTTACATTAGAAGAGGGAAAATAAGGATGACAGACCGGCGAAGGAGGAAATCCCCACAAACCCTGAATTCGCCGCTGTTACATAAGAGCACAAGTCGTATGACATTGACACAGAAAATGTTGAGGAGATTTTTGTTCAACCCGACTCGAGTGCAGTGTACATTTCACGTTCTAAAGATAACGTAGGACAATCCTGGGTAGCTAAGGTTTGTCCTTGTTTCTCGTGCTCTAAGCGACTTGGACGATAGCCCCGTGTTATGTTACTTGTCATTCACACGAGTGTATCGTTGAGTAAACCTCTGATGTGACCCCGGGTTGGATAAAATAATCGAGTGCTTAAGACTGCCTTACTGCTAAACGCGTCTCCTTTACAAAGAGTTCCAAAATGATTAATAACTTTTTTTTTTTTTTAATATTTGTATATACATATATAAATAGTAACTGGTTATTTCCTAATGAAGTCAATATTGGTGATTTAAAAAATGATGTTAAGGATACATGCGTTGACATTTTTTATATATAAATTAACATTTAAATCTAAGCTGTAGGTACATTTGTATCTCGCGTAATGTCACATACAGCCTTAACACTATTATAAACCTTGGTTCTCTTGATATTGTTAGACAACCAATATTTTAATTTTTGAAATGTGTCCTTAATAATAAAATATTGCAGAGCGAACAAGTCTATATTTACTTGCATGTGATTTATAATGATAATCATCATATGCTTTTGTTGAATATGAATTTTATTCATTTTACTACAACTGCGACACAAGTCATGCAACTTATATTATCACTCCTGTTTGCCCGGATGGAGGCGCACGAGGTGTGGGTTGAAACCGGAGTACCCATGGAGATATAAACCCGCGTGGTCGTGTAGGTAACCCATATACATGTCCATGTGTGTTACCACTGTGTAACCTGATCGCCGAAGTGAAAATGTTCATTTTTGTAAGAAATTGCTTAAGGTTTAAAAGTCTATAAATGATGTAATGGTATACTGGGAACTTTGTCGTTTTCCCCTTAGAATATACACGAAGATATATGATTATAAAATATTGGTTCCAATTCCTTGACAGGAAAAATTGTATATTGAATACTGCATATGATTTTTTTATTAAGTAAAAACACTGGTTTATGTTTTAATTGTGTACATATGTAAAGGAGTCACTATGCTCTTTAGGTTTCGGCGAGGTATGGCTCTGTCTCTCACCAAATAACTCGGAAGCTATTTTATCTTGTATACGGCAGAGAATTTTTGATCAAACCCAAGAGTATTTGAGAGATTTATTAGAAAAGCATTCGAAATGTTTTTTATATAAAAATATTGTGGACAAGTTTTCCATTCGGTTTTATTTAACCATGTATATACCTATGAAATACAGAAAAGTCTATCTATCAAAACTGCATATGTATGCGCATGCGTCAGCAATCGAAACTGGCCCTTTTAACAATATTGATCGAAATAAGAGACACTGTTTAATTTGTAAGTCAACGACTGAAAAAAATATGAATACCATTTTATATCAATATGTAATATGTATAAGAATTTAAGAAAGCGTCTCATTAAAAGATACCAATAGATTTTGATATGTGTTCTTGTACTCTTTCTTGCAAACCTGTGTCTATGTAAAATAATATATATATATCTTCTTTATGTTTATGTCAATGATGCTGTCTCAATGATTTCATGTGATATATTTGTATGTTGGGAGAGGGCGTCCATAAGTTGGAAAAACTTGTGCCTAATCCCTTGTCACAATAAATTCGACAATAAAATAGTTTTAAAGTCAAAAAGATACTATTGGCAAAAGCCTGCAATGTTCATATTAATACAGTTATTAAGTGTACAAAATATCATAGAATGAAGTCGTTTAGGTACATTCATTTTCGAAGCCAATACGATCCTATCTGTATATATTCAACCCGTACCTCACTTTGTATTGGTATTGCTGTTCTGTACCAAGTTTTGTATTGTGTTGATTGTAATATGTACTAATGGGTCGTATGACCCACAGTCAAAAAAATAAAGAAATTGAATATACCACTATTGTGTAAGTCAATACTTAAATGTGTGTACGTAAATATAATATCTTAACCTTCTTTAGTATAATGAATCTGACTGCGTATCCAGCAAAAATCGGGACACTTTGGTTTTAAATACATTCGAGCCCAGTTACCGCACAAAAACACTTCCGGTCTCGCCAACAAGGATAGGCTACCCGTATGTTCGAGTGTTTACGAGTGTTCACCTGAATATGATGATTTAAACAACAAACCAGAGAGGTTAATCTCGGCATAAAGCCACTTAGTCCGCGGGAAAGATTTGATTAAAGGGACACGTTCGGTTAAAATACATGTCGATAATACATGTACATTATGTAATTCTGACGCTTTGAACCGAAACAATTATTGATTTTATTCCTTATTTAATTAAAAATAATATCACATAATCATAAGTTATAAAATATCTTTAACGGAATGGATTGAAGAGAATTGGGAATGGATTAAAGTCCCATCCCGTTTAACATTGTAAATTATGGCTCTGGATTAATATACAATATAGAAGTTTATTTCGATTTCGAATTGACGATATTATTCACTGCTGTTGTAGTTTATTAAGTGTACCATGAAATTGTGTTATTTTTCGTGCGTTTCCAGTAGTTTTCGTGTTACGTACAGAGAGCGGCGTTTTTGCCATAATGATGTGGAGTTCAAATTGTAAACTGTTGGTCAATATAATAATTTTTTTCATATTTTGTGTAATTAGTATGATCAAAATTGACAGCAATCCTCATATCTTAATATTATTTTTAATATCCCGAGTATTGAGTAAAAATAAAATCTCTTTTTTTTTTATAGTATACGCATGAATATGTTCACGAGAAATGGTTCAACTGTATCCCTTTAATACCCACGGATGCCTTGTAGTTTAAGACATACCTCTATCTCCAGGGAAGGGTTCTATTGGTATCAAGGTTTACGGGTAATTGAGGGGCTCTTCTCTAACGAGTCTGTGATATCCCGCCAATATCCCTAGCTTTAGCCAGATAACGTCTGTTACATATAGCATATAATTAATATTCAGGTGTATGCTAATGTCAGATATATGTAAATAATTAACAAGAGGTTGTGAGATTTTATAACCAGAAAAAAAAGTAATAAAATCAAATTCACGAAGCCACTTAATTATCATTAAATATAGAAAATTATACACTGATTGTGGTGGTCACGCATTTATTATATGTTAACACGTAACCAATAGTCAATAGAAAAAAAACATCAATCTATGTAAATGATTCAGTAGCCTTGGATTTGCTGGATTAACATATGGCTTTTGTCTTTATAGAATTTTCTTTAAAATGACATACCGATATACAAAAACAGATCCAAACATGTATTTTGTTAGTTCGGGTTTATGTTTAAATCCGTTTTTGTTAATTTCGAATACACACAGTGTGTAAACGATAAAACTATAATCATGAGTATTGCTCAATTCTCATCGGTTGAGAAACATTTAAAAAAAAAAAAAAAAAAAAAAATTGTTGTTTGAAACTAACGCTTTTATTAGCTGAACCCCGATAATTAATAAGAGATGTGATCTTCAGAATGAACCTTTCTGATATTTTATGTTTGGCTCGTTCATTTTGAAATGTGTGAAAATTGTGTTAAGTTTATACCATCATTCATTCGCTCATTTCTCTATGGCATAAGTTGAAGAGAGGATGTTATTTGATAATAAATTTTAAAATCTGAAATGTACATGTCGTCTCGTGCCATTAGCCCGGGAAATCTGTTACCCGTCATTTCCGCCATCTTTCATCATCCGCAACAAATAAGCATGCGCAGAGCCGACTCTACTGACAAACTAATGCACTGAACACAGGCTTGATCATCGGTCACTATCATCACTGGTCAGTGTCTGCCAATGTCCACATTACCGGTCATTTTCGTCCAAATTACGGCCAATTTGTTCTAATGGCATACTAGCCTATGTATATATATATATAACTCATTCACGCACCTGCGCACTTCGATCATAGCATGACGTAACATACACGCTGGGAAGTGTCGAATTCTTCAAAAGGATTTTCAAACGTTATAAAGTCCTTTGTTTACTGAACCAAACAAATTTCAAAACTTTTAACTCCGAGAGATGGAACCCGTTGGGGAATCTCTTCTTTTAATACCCAATGGAACACTCAAAAGAAAATTACGAAATGGCGTTTAACTCACAATATTGCTCCACTGGTCTTTTAATCTAGGTCTCACGGCTTTTACCGTGAAAATTGCAAAATTTTATAGCCAATTAAGGAATTACAAATCTAAAATTTGATCTTTCAATTAAATAGCCCATTTGTGCCTCTCTCCAGATAAGAATAATGATTTTGAAATTTTGCAAGAAGGGGAATTTTATTCCCTACATTTCCTTTCTCGATTACTTTTGCCTTATGACTGAGCGCAGAACGTGCTGAAAGTTTGGATGATACCAATGTCAATTTCGTCATGCTTTCAAACATTTCACCAAATTTTCATCACTATCTGTTGTTGGGTACTTATGCGACATAAGGGTTATATGCACTTATTTATTTATTTATGTTGTTTATTAGCCACCAAATAACCCGCCACAAAATGGCCATGACCGCTAACGTGGCGACCATCACAGCCAAAAAACAGATCTATCTAGCTAGACTTAGACAGTAAATGGAATTATATTATGAACATAATTATACCAGATGTGAAACAAGTGAAAAATATTTGAATAGAAATTACAATTTCCATAAAAGCTTTAGGATATATTTTTTCAGACTTTGTAAGATTACAGCAGAAATGAAATTGATAAATTGTCAATTTTGTAAATGAATTACTTTACTTGCTCAGTGTAAGATAAAATCAACACATAATCTGAAACGGAAGTGTAATGTTAATTCTAATTGTCATCCGAAACCGGACCCCTACGGAGTTGATCTGAGCCAGTGGCAAGGTCTGTCGACGAGTCGCGATCACTTAGGGCGAGTTCACAGCGTTAGTGCTGCGATTAATAAAATATTAATTAAGGAGCCAGTGGTCAGTGGCCAGACACAATGACCAGCACAGGAGGTGTCACTCCTACGGCCTGTCATCATGTAAAGCGAGAGGAAAGACATTTATATTGATTTACATAGGAAAGTGGAGAAATTTTACTTATTTCATTTAATATGTATATGCTTTTTATATCCAGCTACTATTTTCAATGATTTTTTTTGTGGTCTACCAACTAATAAACAAATAACAATTCATCCGTTCGTGTATTTCATAGTTTGGCCTTTCAGCTAAATAAAACAAGTGTTCCTTTAATTCATTTTAATGTGCATACATACGAACATTGTAATATATATTACAAAACTACTGATATATTTCTGCTTCTATTTACCAGTAATTTTAGGGAGAATCTCGACTTTTACCTTCAATTTTAGGCATTAATTTTTAGTTAAACTTTTAAATATCATAACCTAATCAATACAAATTAACCAAAAAGAGGCATATTTTACTTTTCTGAAGCTTGACATTTTAAATCGTGATGATTATTTTTGCCCTGCATGTGATATTTTAAGGCAATTTATTTTCAAAATTACATTTTTTAGTGAACACAGAATTTGATAGGACTTAAAGAAAAAATCTGTTGAATCATATTGAAGTTTAAATCTTAAACCCCATTTCTTAACCCAAACATACTGAGACTGACACACGGGAGTAAGTGTCAAAGACATTAAATTAACGTTAACACCAGTTTTCATTAGATCAAAAATATTTTAACCCATTTTTCATAAATTGTCTTTCATACCTTAGCCACCTTAAAATGTTCATCCGAATTTTTCATGCGTCTATTGAATGATAATAATGCCGAGATCAGGACGAAATCCAAACCACTATTTACGAATCAAGCTTAGAGTAAGATAAAATTCGGATCGGAATAAGATACGAATCAGTTGGAGTTTTGATAAAATACGGATTGAGAACACGATAAGGGTAGCTATAGAGTAGCTAGGAGGGCAATTCAGTGAGATTCAAAGATAGGGCCCTGCTCTTCAATACCCGGTATTGACGGGAACAAGGCAAGGTATTATCGGGTCTTTGGCACTTGACGAGTTGTTCGGGACTTATTCGGGGTAAAAAGGGTAAGAGGGGATTGACACAAGGTCACGTGACATTCATGTTCACTACCTGGATACGAAAGTACGGTTTCGCTATGTTTGCTGAATGACAAATGATATATGTAAAATAATTTTGCTAACAATTTACGACGAATACGATTATACAATTATATAGTTGACCCAGTTTATACTGACCATTCAAACAAATTGAAAAAAAACCCAACAAAACCTGATATCACTTCAGAGCATTAAAAGGAAAAGAAAAATAGTCAAACCTTAATATAGGTGGCAAAAAAAAAGACGTTTAAAATACTATTGTTAGTTATTTGTTTTGTTTTAGTGAGTAAATTATCACACTATAGAGGAGGGATATGTTATAACTGCATCTTTTTACCAAATTAGCTTTTAGCACGATAGAACAAAAAGTTAGATGGTATCAAGCAAGCCCAGAAGATCGTCAATAAACTTTGTAGTGCGCTGTTCTGATGCAGAGATGTGAAGATATATAATTCTGTCCTCTGACCTTGAACTGTTCACCTGTCGCAATGCACGTGAGCGCGGGAGGGAAATTCTACCAAAGACAGTTTAACAGCAGGATCGTGTTTAATTCACATCAAACATTTTTCGGGGAAAAAATGAACTATTATTTTTTTAGTATATTACAAAAACCATCACGTTCTTAAAGTTCAACCCAGCTGTTGTAACCTGACTAACACAATCGAGATCGAAGTTGTTGCTTTATAGTTGGAGTGAAACATGTTACATCTTTCGTGTTACCAGCTGTCGCTGACGGGACGAAACATCAAAGAGAACTACTTTCTCTACACTTGCACGAACTCATTACTCAAAATTCATCCGCACCACATGACCAATTTCGTCCGTGAAATCAATACACGAATGCCGATCATCACTTGGGTAAATGCGTTTATTAGATGTGGCTTTGAAGGGGTGTTGAGTCCCAATTACCATAATGACACCCCTCTGTGCGTGTCTCTCCAGACATAATTCAGATTTTACTACACCCCAGTCGGGTGTCTATTACTTTTGTATCTATTGATGTCGATGCGGAAGCGTGTCGAGGAAGTTTATATAAACGTCTGCAAATAAGTGTTAACTATACATTAGAGAAATTAATATCACTGTAATCACAAACCCTTACGATCAAGACACACTTACCTCCACCCCCAATTAACTTCCTATAATCACGTGACATTAACAGCCCGTTTGTCCTGATTGTTACATGGTTATGACATAACGCTGATACATACTATTGATATGTCATATATGTCATTCAAACAATGATGGAATATAAGTCAACACTAAAAAACAATGATGGAATATAGGTCAACACTAATAAACAATGATGGAATATAAGTCAACACAAATAAACAATGATGGAATATAGGTCAACACTAAAAAACAATGATGGAATATAGGTCAACACTAATAAACAATGATGGAATATAAGTCAACACAAATAAACAATGATGGGATATAGGTCAACACTAATAAACAATGATGGAATATAGGTCAACACTAATAAACAATGATGGAATATAGGTCAACACTAATAAACAATGATGGAATATAGGTCAACACTAATAAACAATGATGGAATATAAGTCAACACTAATAAACAATGATGGGATATAGGTCAACACAAATAAACAATGATGGAATATAGGTCAACACTAATAAACAATGATGGAATATAGGTCAACACAAATAAACAATGATGGAATATAAGTCAACACTAATAAACAATGATGGGATATAGGTCAACACAAATAAACAATGATGGAATATAGGTCAACACTGATAAACAATGATGGAATATAGGTCAACACTAATAAACAATGATGGAATATAAGTCAACACAAATAAACAATGATGGAATATAGGTCAACACAAATAAACAATGATGGGATATAAGTCAACACAAATCAACAATGATGGGATATAGGTCAACACAAATAAACAATGATGGAATATAGGTCAACACTGATAAACAATGATGGAATATAGGTCAACACTAATAAACAATGATGGAATATAGGTCAACACTAATAAACAATGATGGAATATAGGTCAACACTAATAAACAATGATGGAATATAGGTCAACACTAATAAACAATGATGGAATATAGGTCAACACTAATAAACAATGATGGAATATAGGTCAACACAAATAAACAATGATGGAATATAGGTCAACATTAATAAACAATGATGGAATATAGGTCAACACTAATAAACAATGATGGAATATAGGTCAACACTAATAAACAATGATGGGATATAAGGCAACACTAATAAACAATGATGGAATATAAGTCAACACTAATAAACAATGATGGGATATAGGTCAACACAAATAAACAATGATGGAATAAAGGTCAACATTAATAAACAATGAAGGAATATAGGTCAACACTAATAAACAATGATGGTATATAGGTCAACACTAACAAACAATGATGGAATATAAGTCAACACTAATAAACAATGATGGAATATAGGTCAACACAAATAAACAATGATGGAATATAGGTCAACACTAATAAACAATGATGGAATATAGGTCAACACTAATAAACAATGATGGAATATAGGTCAACACTAATAAACAATGATGGAATATAAGGCAACACTAATAAACAATGATGGAATATAAGGCAACACTAATAAACAATGATGGAATATAGGTCAACACTAATAAACAATGATGGAATATAGGTCAACACTAATAAACAATGATGGGATATAGGTCAACACTAATAAACAATGATGGAATATAAGTCAACACTAATAAACAATGATTGAATATAGGTCAACACTAATAAACAATGATGGGATATAAGTCAACACTAATAAACAATGATGGAATATAAGTCAACACAAATAAACAATGATGGAATATAGGTCAACACTAATAAACAATGATGGAATATAGGTCAACACAAATAAACAATGATGGAATATAGGTCAACACTAATAAACAATGATGGAATATAGGTCAACACTAATAAACAATGATGGAATATAGGTCAACACTAATAAACAATGATGGAATATAGGTCAACACTAATAAACAATGATGGGAAATAAGGCAACACTAATAAACAATGATGGAATATAAGTCAACACTAATAAACAATGATGGGATATAAGGCAACACTAATAAACAATGATGGAATATAAGTCAACACAAATAAACAATGATGGAATATAAGGCAACACTAATAAACAATGATGGGATATAAGTCAACACAAATAAACAATGATTGAATATAGGTCAACACCATGTTGACTACATGAGTAGTTTGACTTTGGGAAGGGTGACTCAATGGGAGGGGAGGGTGACTCAATGGGAGGGGAGGGTGACTCAATGGGAGGGGAGGGTGACTCAATGGGAGGGGAGGGTGACTCAATGGGAGGGGAGGGTGACTCGAGGGGAGGGGAGGGTGACTCGAGGGGAGGGGAGGGTGAGTCGAGGGAAGGGGAGGGTGACTCAAGGGGAGGAGAGGATGACCTAAGGGCGGGGTTGGGGGCGGGGTGGGGGGTTGTGGGGGGCAATTGGGTAAACGCTGTTCAGCTGACACGCTCTGTGAGAGAGACCAGTTGGACCATTACTCCGTACAGGCCAGTACAGTTGACATTCAAAGTAACAACATTGTAACGTTAGCCGACAATTAAATACTTGGCGTACATTCCGTCAGCCTTACAACAGTGTTACAACAACTGCGCCAGAAAGCCTCTAGGGACTCTGTTGTCTATGTAGGGGTATATATACGCCGAGGCGTTACATAAACCAGACCCCAATCGCTCTATAAGCTACAAGTCGGGACAGAATTCGAGTGTAATTACTGATCAATTTGTATAATGCTAGTTCTATGATAATTTAGCCGACATGTGTTTTCTCTTTGGGGAACATGAGAAATGGATCGGGAATCTCATGTTGTTGGTGAGAAAAACCACCAAGAAGTCACGTCCAACGGACGTAGAGCCTGATTTATAGAGATTAGTTATTACCGCAAACAACTAATGACTTTCAGAGAGACATAACCAGAACTTGTGAACCGTCAAAATAGATTACGATATTGACCGAGGTAACACTCTGCAGTATGTTTAGTTTTAGGGGCTTTTTATTTAGACAGGGAATAGATAAAATGTCAATTCATTTTATTATTTTTTCTTTAATGCTCCGTCAAATATGAAAAAAAAAACCATTAAAACATATGAGGTCTGAACCTTAATTTGTGTTAATTGTAAAGAGAAGTTTAACAGAGTTTACAACCTCCCCCACACTTACACTGTACATCGCCTCGTTAGATTATAACACCGCTTAACCGGGTTAGGAAAACGAACGATGTGAATTAAAGAAGAAAAAGTCATTACTTTAATATAATGTAATGCTACACATGAATAACACGCACAGGCACACGTGATTACAGCCAAAGTATGATGACGAGTCGTGTTTCTACCCCCGACAAGTTTAATGTTCTCAACAATAAACATGTTCATGCTGCGGCGAGGCAAAAAACCGGATCAATTTGGTGCCAACTTGTAAAAATTGGTAGGTAAATTAAATTGTCAATTTCACAGACGTGAAGTTTTGGCGTCAATGTGGATGATGGAACAATTAAAGAGAGTATACGACGTTGATTTAAAGCGCGAATATGACCCTGATTTACGATCTAGAACGAATCGATTTTTCCCCGACTTGATTTGTTAATTTTCTGATGGACACTATGCCGTCCTTATGCTCACGTCGGTGGCTAAGCGTTTAATTTATGTACACAATCTCTATTTTCACATCGTTGTTCTGTTAAACAGGTAATTAGCTATACCTGAAACGACACATAACTTCACATTGTACTAGACTTGTAACTACGGCCAGGGAAGACAGGGCGGGGGGTTTGTAACAGTGACATTTTCCACATTACTGTGCCATTAAACTTCAATACAAAAATGTAAGCAAAAATACTGTTCACATGAAAACCCATAATTTATTTTTATTTCTTTTTAATTGATATTTGAAACCATTTTATAGCATTTTGACATTGAAGAGATTTTGTCTTGAAATATGATCTGGTATTTTTTTCTCGAGATATTACAGAATATATGGGATTTTTGTGCGAATTTCTTTGAACGTTCCTGTTAAAGAGGTCGAGGTTTATACCATGACAACTATAGATAATTAATCAGGTCTTTAATGCTGAAAAAAATATTTATGTAAAATTTAAGATCTGTTAGGCCTACTTATTTTTGTTCGTGTCAAAACATTATTCGCGTTTGTGATTTGTGAAGATATGCATATCTTAACAGCTGTTCGGGAGAAATGACGCACTCGCCTTAAGTATTAAATTGCCAATATATTTAAAGCCCTTATAAGAATTTCATCTCGCCGCAGAAATTATATAACAGAACAAATCTCAACAGCTCACTTTCATTCTGGTTGCTGCATAAAATTTAATCCCTCCATACCGTGTTTTTTCAGGTATCAAATACATCTATCAAGTCAAATAGCGATTTTTATTGAAATTCTTCAACCTGTGCTTAGTCAAGAATGTTTCAAATCATGAAAGTTGATCGTCGAAGTGATGAAACTTAATAATAAAAGTAAAATTGACATATTCCATCTTGCCAAGACCTAGAAAATTTGACACGTGAAATGGACTGTTAAATGTAATAACTGTTACTCTTTATAGACGAAAATTCTAGAGGAAGTAAAAACGGTCGTCGTTCGGTATTACACCAGACAGTGTCTATTCCTTTAGAATGCACACGTGGATGTAATGTGGAACAATAAAGGTCGCCATGTCCTAAATTCTCAAACCACAGGTCGTCAGATCCTAAATTCCAAAACCACAGGTCACCAGATCCTAAATTCTAAAACCACAGGTCGCCAGATCCTAAATTCTAAAACCACAGGTCGCCAGGTCCTAAATTCTAAAACCACAGGTCGCCAGGTCCTCAATTCTCAAGCCACAGGTCGCCAGATCCTAAATTTTCAAACCACAGGTCGCCAGATCCTAAATTCTCAAACCACAGGTCGCCAGATCCTAAATTATCAAACCACAGGTCGTCAGATCCTAAATTCTCAAGCCACAGGTCGCCAGGTCCTAAATTATCAAACCACAGGTCGCCAGATCCTAAATTCTAAAACCACAGGTCGCCAGATCCTAAATTCTCAAACCACAGGTCGCCAGGTCCTAAATTCTCAAACCACATGTCGCCAGATCCTAAATTCTCAAACCACAGGTCGCCATGTTCTATACTCTCAAACCACAAGTCGCCATGTTCTATACTCTTAAACCATATATCGCCATAATCTCTACTCTCAAACCACAAGTCGCCACTGTTTAAGGGTCATCGAAATAACAGAACAATGTTGAATTTCAAACACGAATAAATATATTTAGATTTGCACCAAAATAGTCATATAGTATACCAAAATGTTTGTTTGGACATGTAGTGTCTTAAAATCACAAATAATTTGATGTAGATGCTAACACTTTCTTTTATAGAGTTACTTTGTGGTAAGTTGTAGCACGGAATAATTCAAAGACACAAAAATAACCAACCTGAAAAATAGCCCAGCTGTCATGCTCACAAGTGTCTATAGCACAGGGTAGGAGCATTTGTTTGACCGGATTTGATTTTATGTAGGTATAAACACATATTTTGTTTTGACCTTGAAATGCAAATGGCGGCTGTGGATGATTTAACACAAATATGGCATAAAAGGGGGCATTTCGGCCATTAAAGATGCTACTGTATCATACGTTTAAGTCATCTGCTTATAGTAAGAATGACCTTTTCAAGACAAATTGTCCAACTGGCGAGTTTTGGGCCTTTTTCAGAAATACATATCAACGGATAAACATTTTTTCTTAAAAACAGTCTTCCTGCCATGTCTATGGTTCTTATAGTATCTAATAACAGCATCTTTGACGTTTGAAATTCCTTCTTATATGCTATAATTGTGTGATATTATTCACAACCGCCATTTGCATTTCAAGTTCAAAATAAAATCAGTGTTAATACAATATCATAAAACCAATGCTCCTATTTTGTGCTTTAGACTCTTGTGAGAAGAACGACATGACTGTTTTGCGCAATAAATGCGATACAAATGAGTTAATTATGTCCCCCTGAAACATGCATTTTTCTCATGTTTTGTTGAAATTTACAAACAACTGAACACATTAAATGTCAACAGCAAGGCCCACAGTTTGACATGATACATATCAAAATTTTATCAAGTTACTTCTGTTAAATTGCACCCTAGAATGGATTTATAGCCTTGCAAAATATCAACTGTTTTGGCTGGATTTGCTGTTTAGATGCCCCTTATTCACACCAAATAAAGTTTCCATACAGCAAATTTTGATAGATTCTGAAGGCATCTATACACGTAACAGTAGTAGATTGAAGGAGTCTGTTGTCATTGTACTCCCATTCCTCTTTTCCAAATCCAATATATTTGCTCAACTGTACTTAATCGTGTAGGCCAAGGAAAGCAGATGTTTGGTTTGGTACCAGCACCGATGGTAAATAGTTCTGGCTGTCGACTGATATCTAGACATGCAACTACTGTTTTGTTACCTGAATACCCAAAAATCATCAAAAAAAGCACATTTAAAAACTAACATTTTTTCCTCCTTTTTGAATACATAGCACATTTAAAAACTAACATTTTTTTTCTCCTTTTTGAATACATAGGACATTTAAAAACTAACATTTTTTCTCCTTTTTGAATACATAGGACATTTAAAAACTGACTTTTTTTCTCCTTTTTGAATATATAGGTCATTAAAGAAACTGGCTTTATTATTCCTTTTCAAATATACAGGACATTTAAAAACTGACATTATATATAATTACATAATGATCACATTATATATAATTACATAATGATTACATTATATATAATTACGTAATGATTACATTATATATAATTACGTAATGATTACATTATATATAATTACATAATGATTACATTATATATAATTACATAATGATTACATTATATATAATTACATAATGATTACATTATATATAATAACGTAATGATTACATTATATATAATTACATAATGATTACATTATATATATATATATTCTCAACTCCTCATGCAGTAGTCATATTGTCTACGAATGTTCCACGCCGGTAAACAGGTTTGTAAAGATTGCCTAGCAATTTTCCGGTGAAACAGTCAAACAAAAAAATGATTTATTAATATTTACATTGGAAACGGTAAAATATAGTTAATTTATATTTACATTGGAAACAGTCAAGCATACTTATTTTATATTTACATTGGAAACAGTCAAATATACTTAATTTATATTTACATTGGAAACAGTCAATATACTTAATTTATATTTACATTGGAAACAGTCAAATATACTTAATTTATATTTACATTGGAAACAGTCAATATACTTAATTTATATTTACATTGGAAACAGTCAAGCATACTTATTTTATATTTACATTGGAAACAATCAAATATACTTAATTTATATTTACATTGGAAACAGTCAAATATACTTAATTTATATTTACATTGGAAACAGTCAATATACTTAATTTATATTTACATTGGAAACAGTCAAATATACTTTATTTATATTTACATTGGAAACAGTCAATATACTTAAAATTTATATTTACATTGGAAACAGTCAATATACTTAATTTATATTGACATTGGAAACAGTCAAATATGCTTAATTTATATTGACATTGGAAACAGTCAAATATACTTAATTTATATTTACATCGGAAACAGTAAATATACTTAATCAATATTTACATTGGAAACAGTCAAATATACTTAATTTATATTTACATCGGAAACAGTAAATATACTTAAAATTTATATTGACATTGGAAACCGTCAATATACTTGTAACTTATATTTACATTGGAAACCGTCAAATATATTTAATTTATACTTACATTGGAAACCGTCAATATACTTAAAATTTATATTGACATTGGAAACAGTAAAATATACTTAATTTATATTGATATTGGAAACAGTCAAACAAACTTAATTTATATTTACATTGGAAATAGTCAACATAATTAATTAATATTTACATTGGAAACAGTCATCATAATTAATTAATATTTACATTGGAAACAGTCAACATACTTATTTAATATTTACAGTTTTATATACCGTGTTGTAACTCATGTCTCCCCCTTATGTTTATCCTACAGTATCTTTTAATAATCAACATTTGTCTTTATGCTATGTTACTGTTCCTTTCTCTCACTCTTTAAACGCCTTTCGTTCCACTTATTCTCTCCTTCCCCACCTCAACCAGATACCCTAATCATTATTGCCTTTCTCAGACGTATTCACCTTTTTAACTTCCCCTCGAATCATTTCCAAAAACTGATTAATTCATTGACCAAGGCGAATTTAATTAAAAAGAATGGCCAACACCGAGCGCATGAATTACTTGATAATATGCCGCTTATCTTAGGAGAAGACTGTTATCATCTATATCGAGGTCAACAAACTCGTCGAAGCAGATGAAATCTCACTCCTCACTAAGATAGCTGGCGACATAATGTATATATATATATATATACCTACTGCAGTCACAATCTGATAAAAGAGATGTTTCTCCAGTTTTCTACATCTCACTGGGAAAGACATAGCTAACGGACTGTTGGTTTTTGTGAGACATATCTAAGGGAGAGTTGGTTTTTGTGAGACATATCTAACGGATATTTGAGTAATAAACACATTAAATGCAAGGAGAAACATGCTTTGTAAGACTTATAATATTGTCATCAAGGGAATGTAAAACACCTCCCTGTACGGCCGCATGACCTTGGCCATAGAACTTTATCGCATGAACGTGAAAAGCATATGTAAATATGTATACATGTATATATAATATATATTTAACTATGAATATCATAGAGTCAGCTTTGGCATGATTACATCGCTAATTAATGGGGATACGAATTCAACACTGAAAACGATAAATATATTATAGTATTAGATATGGAGCAGCATGTAGATAACTATATTATATTCAACCATAATTGATTTATTATGATATTACGCTGAATTCTAACAATATTAAGTGCTTTATGGTATTAGTTTGATAATGAATATCAATACTGTATTATAATAATAATCTTTTTAATATCAAAGAACATTTTTGTATGATTATCTTTTGTAACAATATAATATTTAGATACAATTTGTTATATCAAACAACAACTACATGATCATCAAAGTGATATTGATAAATAATAGTGTAAGATATTGATACCAAACATGATGATATCTTTTCGAAAATAAAAACAAAACAATAACACAAATCCATGATAATAATATGCATAACATATCAAGATAAGTTTTTGGACTGTGACGTTGAACAGGCTTTGCAACAACCGTGAGGACTTTGTCATGAAGGATACATTAGACAGCTCGTAGGATATGTTAACTATATCATCAACTAGATTATCGTTTGTTGTTATTGCCCAGTTAAAAAGAACAACACAAAAAAAAAATATTTATGAAAACATATTTAACAGATATACTATTATATTGTCATTATCTAGATGCATTGTTTGTTTGATTTTGTCGTATACACATCCAAACAGCGATATGTATTTGTTTACTTCATTGTTTCTCTTGCTCAAGTTTCCCTCTTTATGTTTAATTTATGACTTTGCGCTGAAGACAACTTTGTCCACTAGAAAAAGATACCATTGTATCGCCCTTATATATAACATTGTATCGCCCTTATATATAACATTGTATCGCCCTTATATATAACATTGTATCGCCCTTATATATAACATTGTATAGACCTGTGATATAACATTGTATCGCCCTTATATATAACATTGTACCGTCCTTATATATAACATTGTATCGTCCTTGTATATAACATTGTATCGCCCTTATATATAACATTGTATCGCCCTTATATATAACATTGTATCGTCCTTATATATAACATTGTATCGTCCTTATATATAACATTGTATCGTCCTTATATATAACATTGTATCGTCCTTATATATTACATTGTATCGTCCTTATATATAACATTGTATAGACCTGTGATATAACATTGTATCGTCCTTATATATAACATTGTATCGTCCTTATATATAACATTGTATCGCCCTTATATATAACATTGTATCGTCCTTATATATAACATTGTATCGTCCTTATATATAACATTGTATCGCCCTTATATATAACATTGTATCGTCCTTATATATAACATTGTATCGTCCTTATATATAACATTGTATCGTCCTTATATATAACATTGTATCGTCCTTATATATAACATTGTATCGTCCTTATATATAACATTGTATCGTCCTTATATATAACATTGTATCGTCCTTATATATAACATTGTATAGACCTGTGATATAACATTGTATCGTCCTTATATATAACATTGTATCGTCCTTATATATAACATTGTATCGTCCTTATATATAACATTGTATAGACCTGTGATATAACATTGTATCGTCCTTATATATAACATTGTATCGTCCTTATATATAACATTGTATCGTCCTTATATATAACATTGTATCGTCCTTATATATAACATTGTATCGTCCTTATATATAACATTGTATCGTCCTTATATATAACATTGTATCGTCCTTATATATAACATTGTATCGTCCTTATATATAACATTGTATAGACCTGTGATATAACATTGTATCGTCCTTATATATAACATTGTATCGTCCTTATATATAACATTGTATCGTCCTTATATATAGCATTGTATCGTCCTTATATATAACATTGTATAGACCTGTGATATAACATTGTATCGTCCTTATATATAACATTGTATCGTCCTTATATATAACATTGTATCGTCCTTATATATAACATTGTATCGTCCTTATATATAACATTGTATCGTCCTTATATATAAAATTGTATCGTCCTTATATATAACATAGTATCGCCCTTATATATAACATTGTATCGCCCTTATATATAACATTGTATCGTCCTTATATATAAAATTGTATCGTCCTTATATATAACATTGTATAGACCTGTGATATAACATTGTATCGTCCTTATATATAACATTGTATCGTCCTTATATATAACATTGTATCGTCCTTATATATAACATTGTATCGTCCTTATATATAACATTGTATAGACCTGTGATATAACATTGTATCGTCCTTATATATAACATTGTATCGCCCTTATATATAACATTGTATCGTCCTTATATATAACATTGTATCGTCCTTATATGTAACATTGTATCGTCCTTATATATAACATTGTATAGACCTGTGATATAACATTGTATCGTCCTTATATATAACATTGTATCGTCCTTATATATAACATTGTATCGTCCTTATATATAACATTGTATCGTCCTTATATATAACATTGTATCGTCCTTATATATAACATTGTATCGTCCTTATATATAACATTGTATCGTCCTTATATATAACATTGTATCGTCCTTATATATAAAATTGTATAGACCTGTGATATAACATTGTATCGTCCTTATATATAGCATTGTATCGCCCTTATATATAACATTGTATCGTCCTTATATATAACATTGTATAGACCTGTGATATAACATTGTATCGTCCTTATATATAACATTGTATCGTCCTTTTATATAACATTGTATAGACCTGTGATATAACATTGTATCGTCCTTATATATAACATTGTATCGTCCTTATATATAACATTGCATCGTCCTTATATATAACATTGTATAGACCTGTGATATAACATTGTATCGTCCTTATATATAGCATTGTATCGCCCTTATATATAACATTGTATCGTCCTTATATATAACATTGTATAGACCTGTGATATAACATTGTATCGTCCTTATATATAACATTGTATCGTCCTTATATATAACATTGTATCGTCCTTATATATAACATTGTATCGTCCTTATATATAACATTGTATCGTCCTTATATATAACATTGTATAGACCTGTGATATAACATTGTATCGTCCTTATATATAACATTGTATAGACCTTATATATAACATTGTATCGTCCTTATATATAACATTGTATCGTCCTTATATATAACATTGTATCGTCCTTATATATAACATTGTATCGTCCTTATATATAACATTGTATAGACCTGTGATATAACATTGTATCGTCCTTATATATAACATTGTATAGACCTTATATATAACATTGTATCGTCCTTATATATAACATTGTATAGACCTGTGATATAACATTGTATAGACCTGTGATATAACATTGTATCGTCCTTATATATAACATTGTATAGACCTTATATATAACATTGTATAGACCTGTGATATAACATTGTATAGACCTGTGATATAACATTGTATCGTCCTTATATATAACATTGTATAGACCTTATATATAACATTGTATCGTCCTTATATATAACATTGTATCGTCCTTATATATAACATTGTATCGTCCTTATATATAACATTGTATCGTCCTTATATATAACATTGTATCGTCCTTATATATAACATTGTATCGTCCTTATATATAACATTGTATCGTCCTTATATATAACATTGTATAGACCTTATATATAACATTGTATCGTCCTTATATATAACATTGTATCGTCCTTATATATAACATTGTATCGTCCTTATATATAACATTGTATCGTCCTTATATATAACATTGTATCGTCCTTATATATAACATTGTATCGTCCTTATATATAACATTGTATAGACCTGTGATATAACATTATATTGGCTTTAATATTTAAATGTCCGTAACTTCTTAGTGCTCTGCATAACGATAACACAATCGGTAAGAAAACAAAAAATCCCTTAATTTGTCTCCGGGATAGGATAGTATAATCCCGCAGGGGGCCTAAAATCAAATATCAGTACCCTAGTACAAGCGATTTGTTTTTTTCAACACTTGCACCAAAACCTAAAGTTAGAAAACCAACGCCGACGCCGGAGTGATAACGTTAGCTCCCTCTCTACTTCGAAGAGGCGAGTTAAAAACATCATTGTTGGTGTGTAAATGATAAATTATTCAATTGTTTTTTAGCTTAATTTAATAAAAATGCAAATGCATAATTATAACATAATTGATAGAAAAATCATTCAGTAAAATATAATAGAAAATTATATTCGTGATACAAGATTAACGTTTTGATACCATGTTAATATATCAGAATAGTTTGATTGAATTTAGACGAGAACAGATGTTATATTGCAAACTCTTATAGCATAATGGAATTGTTAAAGGTGAATTCATCTTTCCTACAGCTCTTACTTCATTTTTTTCAGAATTGAAAATAAAGCTGTTAGCATTATCTGATGACCAAAATATCAGTATTATTTACATCAGACCACCTTAAAACTTGAATAAAGAGGTAGGTCGAATAAAGACACATGCAACGAATTAAAAAAAAAAATCACGTTTGAACATTTCAGGACTTTTAGTTTAAACTGTGTTTTATTTGTCATTTTCCATTAAACAATATATATACACCAATAAATGATACAAAAAGGAATCAGAAACAAGTGTCAAGACACTTACATAAATGTGACACTTATATATATAGGATAGGTTTGAGGTACCAAAATATACTTTTGTTTTCCCCTTTCTGTGTGTTTTTAATGAGATGAGAAATATTTAAATTATCCGGTCGTTAACATATTAACGGAGAGTTCTCATCAAAGGATAATGCCGATTTGAATAGGCGTACGTCTGAAGAAAACATGGTACAACATGGTATCAAAAAAACAAGAAATAGCGTAAGAAGACCATTTTTTAAAAGTAAATAAAATGTTTGTCGTCGTCAGACAAGAGAAAGAATTCACAAAAATAAACTAAGTAAGTATTTTTCGCCGTGAAGCAAGGAATAAAAGACAAAGATCTTCACAAAACTTATATCAGAGAATGAAATCTCTAAAACGTTTCAAGGGCTGTATGTTAAGCCAACTCTGGAGTTCGCCTCTTCACACCTTTAGACCCCGAATATGAGAGATATGGGACATGGATGGGGGATAGAGTGGGACAAGGGAAGAGGGCCTGGGATAGGGAAAGATAAGGAGAGTATGGCGGTGGGAGATTTGCCGATAGTGTTCATATCAGATTTTAGGTAAGTTTTCCACTTTAGTAATCCCCAAACACATACTGTCTAATTGATAATTATCACAGCACACCCGGTCGTGGTCTCGCCGTGTACTTCTTACTTTGTAAACATGGAAATATACATCCCGTACTCCACGCACTTGTCAATTGCACGTGTTCGAATGTCAATCAACCTCGCGTGCAGACTTCAGTCGTCCGATATGAAATTTACCGCAATATGTATTCCAATAACAAACGAGAGATTATTTTTATACTGGCTTTCAGTTTCATTTTGATTATGGTTATGCAGTAAATGTTGATTTTATCTAAGGACGAACTTGATTATATTTTGTAGCTTATGTCTCCATAACATAAAAAAAACATATACATGTATTCAAGTTAATCCTTATGACTAAATCTACTCTACACAAATGTGATTTTATTAATGGGACTCTTTTCTCTTAGAAAATATTTCGCCGCTGTATTAGTGAAGCGACGTTACGAATGGTGACGTCATTTTTCACGTTATGGCCTCATTACATAATTTTAGCTAATAGAAATGCTTGTTACAATGAAGATGCAATTATGTTCCTTTGGCCAATGCCTTATTATTGTTCCTGAATCTTTTCCTAATTATTGTTGTAATTTCTGGTGATTAACAAATAACTTCCATTATATAACGAATCTGTTACCAAAACTTAAATGGCAAGCATTTAAAATTATAAAGAGAACTTTTAATTAAGATGATTTTCGAGAAATCAGTACGAGAAGTTTGCAAAAATGTTTTAAAACTTGTAACGTAGTTTAATATACGGACACATAGTCTGACCCTGACATCAGGAAAATAAATGAATATGAGACAACACGATAGGGAATCACGCCGAGGAGAATACGTGTAAGTGTGCATTTCTTGATATAAATTGCAAGTATATGTTTAATTTATTTATTTGATGGTGTTCGTCTCAAATGAATTATCATTCAGATGCCGAGAGAAAGCTTGCAAGCTTTTTAGTTGTGTATGTATTCATTTTATTTCATGGCACAGTCGCCTTTAACTCTTGTGTAAACTTGACAAAGTGATTAAAATGGAAACCTGCAAAGGCATGTTGTCCATCAACAAAATAATCGCCCCTCTCTAAAAAAAATCACCGCCCCCGCTTAAATGAATATCTCTTTAAGGTTTTGACAGACTCCAGAGAATGACAAAATTATAAATAAGAGATGTTCCAACGATCCTGAAATGTATATCAATTTTTAGATAAGGAGATTAAGGCCCTTGATAGCAGCGAAAACACGAAACAGACAAAAATGACGGGTCTTAAAAATGGAAATAGAAATTTAGATGGATTCATACTTTAAAGTTAAAATCTGGCAGCCAGAATGCAATAACGTTCACCTTTAGGTTACAGAAAAAAAGGAAGCTGTTGAATGTAAATATCATATATACTCACCTATCAAATAGGGACCGCTTCTGACACACAAATATGACAGGCCGAGCGTTGATTATATTACAAGTTAATACCGAATTCCCACAAAACATTTTCCTGCACAGAGAACACAAACATGTTCAATATAGCTCTTCAACACACAATTTTAACCAGTTTGCTTGCAGGCGTTCAGGGTTAAATGACATTGGGAGATCCCGTCATTACTAATATAAAGACGGAGTTATCATTTGTTAGGAGATAGACCAAGGGTTCTAGTAACTCGAGAAGGCGATAGCTAGAAACAAACTTGGACAAAATAAGATATATTTTGATAATTCTATCGACTACTGCAGAATATTATAATAAAAGTGTGTCGGCATCATGATAACATGTCTAAAATACCCCACCGCCAGGCTAGATACACACTCTCCAAATCTGTGTGTTCTACAGGGTATCGCAAAAGATAACAATTCCTGCCTGATACAATATGGACTGTTTATCTATACGAGGGTTCGAGTGTATTCCCAGTGTATCTGTCCCCTGACAGAACAAAAAATACCCTGTAGTTATCTACGTTCAATGTATATACTAGGTATAATGGTGGTCGTGATTAGGACGTCACCGTACGTGGATCTACCTATCTGTTCTTGAATACGCATGTATAGTATACTCTTTTATCTCAATAAAAAATAATTAAGTACAGCAAACTTTAATAGAAGCATCTATCGGTAATCTGAATAAAAGACATGTCGAGTTTTGTTATTTTATTATTGAATGTTTTTTTTTGTAATTGCGGATGTGTTCAGGTTATTTTTTTAAAGTGATTTGTTTTATAAAAATAAATGCAGTTAATTCAAACATGAAAAAACCTTATTTCCGATTAGATATAAATAAATCTCCATTTTATTCCCTCTTATATGCGTTACAATGTATCAGCAACTTATGTATTACTATTTTTACATTTTGAAATTCTTTGCTGTGTTATAATATTTATTGTATCGCAGGTGAATTTCATTCCTGGTCATGTGTTTTCATGGTATCATTTCAATAGTAGCTCAGTAATCAGACAGATATACAACAAAATACTCTCATATGCTAACCCAATATATAATCCAATTCCATCAACACATGTACAAATTACTCTAACAGTAATCATATGACATCAAAGTAAATAAGAACTAAGAAAATGAAAAATAAAAACATCAGATTTTGTTTTACCGAAAACCAAAGGTATCTTCAGACTTAATATTTCAAACTTCGTGCTTCATGCTGCATACTACATCAACCCGTATTCCTATTTTTGTAATGATATAACGCTTCCTAGTTTTCAATATTGCAACCTCCAGCAAGAACAGTGTTAAGACTGAATGTGTAAAATTGAGGAACTGTTTTCACTCGACCTGTAACAGATAATTTGAGGAACTGTTTTCACTTATCTACCTGTCACAGATAATTTGAGGAACTGTTTTCACGTATCTACCTGAAACAGATAATTTGAGGAACTGTTTTAACTCTGCCTGTAACAGATAATTTGAGGAACTGTTTTAACTCTGCCTGTAACAGATAATTTGAGGAACTGTTTTCTCTCTGCCTGTAACAGATAATTTGAGGAACTGTTTTCACTTATCTACCTGTAACAGATAATTTGAGGAACTGTTTTCACTCTGCCTGTAACAGATAATTTGAGGAACTGTTTTCACGTATCTACCCGAAACAGATAATTTGAGGAACTGTTTTCACGTATCTACCCGAAACAGATAATTTGAGGAACTGTTTTCACGTATCTACCCGAAACAGATAATTTGAGGAACTGTTTTCACGTATCTACCTGAAACAGATAATTTGAGGAACTATTTTCACGTATCTACCCGAAACAGATAATTTGAGGAACTGTTTTCACGTATCTACCTGTAACAGATAATTTGAGGAACTGTTTTCACGTATCTACCCGAAACAGATAATTTGAGGAACTGTTTTCACGTATCTACCCGAAACAGATAATTTGAGGAACTGTTTTCAGGTATCTACCTGAAACAGATAATTTGAGGAACTGTTTTCACTTATCTACCCGAAACAGATAATTTGAGGAACTGTTTTCACGTATCTACCCGAAACAGATAATTTGAGGAACTGTTTTCACGTATCTACCCGAAACAGATAATTTGAGGAACTGTTTTCACGTATCTACCTGAAACAGATAATTTGAGGAACTATTTTCACGTATCTACCAGAAACAGATAATTTGAGGAACTGTTTTCACGTATCTACCTGTAACAGATAATTTGAGGAACTGTTTTCACGTATCTACCCGAAACAGATAATTTGAGGAACTGTTTTCACGTATCTACCCGAAACAGATAATTTGAGGAACTGTTTTCAGGTATCTACCTGAAACAGATAATTTGAGGAACTGTTTTCACTTATCTACCTGTCACAGATAATTTGAGGAACTGTTTTCACGTATCTACCTGAAACAGATAATTTGAGGAACTGTTTTCACTTATCTACCTGTCACAGATAATTTGAGGAACTGTTTTCACGTATCTACCTGAAACAGATAAGTTGAGGAACTGTTTTCACGTATCTACCTGTCACAGATAATTTGAGGAACTGTTTTCACGTATCTACCCGAAACAGATAATTTGAGGAACTGTTTTCACGTATCTACCTGAAACAGATAATTTGAGGAACTGTTTTCACTTATCTACCTGTCACAGATAATTTGAGGAACTATTTTCACGTATCTACCTGAAACAGATAAGTTGAGGAACTGTTTTCACTTATCTACCTGTCACAGATAATTTGAGGAACTGTTTTCACGTATCTACCCGAAACAGATAATTTGAGGAACTGTTTTCATGTATCTACCTGTCACAGATAATTTGAGGAACTGTTTTCACGTATCTACCCGAAACAGATAATTTGAGGAACTGTTTTCACGTATCTACCCGAAACAGATAATTTGAGGAACTGTTTTCACGTATCTACCCGAAACAGATAATTTGAGGAACTGTTTTCACTTATCTACCTGAAACAGATAATTTGAGGAACTGTTTTCACTCTGATAATTTGAGCATTATTGATGTTTATTCGTACCTTTCATCAATCGGAGAGGAAAGACATGGTCTGACGTTTGAAGTAGAAATATGAAGTCTGAAGATACCTCTGGCATTCCCTAACTTTTACATTTTCTGTATTCTCTATTTGGCCTTACCAACGTTTACAATGTCTGGCGCGTAGGAATATTTTGCTGACATTGATGTCGGGGCCCCGACTCGCTTCACATACAAGCTTTATTCTATTTTTATATTGTGTAAATGCATGTATATTTTCAGGAAAACAAATATGTGAATGGAAGCAACATCTGACAGGAATGAAAAAAAATAGATGAAGTTAATGTGGAACTACATTCTGGTTACTTCTTAACAATTGTAGCTCACAATTTTCCCGCCAAGTAAGAATCATCGGTTTTGTTATTCCATATGTTGTCGGACTGTTCCATCAGTGCGTATAACGTCGAATGAATTAAAATTTTAAAATAACGTAAATAAATGAAAACTGGCAAAATGTCTATATAAGTAAAAAGATTTGCTTTGTTGTTTACTGGTGTGGTGCTTTTATTGTGTGACGTTTCAACATGAAGTGCGTTATTTAAGATATCAGCAAAAACATGCAGTTCACAAAAGTAAACATCAAAAATGAAAAATATTTCTCAAGTAATAACATACATGTCCTATATATAAAAAATGCTTCCGTTATTCACTAAAGAATATATTTATAGCTCTATACGATATATATGCGATTCCAGAAACCTGTTGTGTAACACACATTACAACATCGTTAACTTAAGCTTTAAATTGTCACATCATATAGTTATCAATTCATACAATAAATATTGTTTTGTTGCGAGTATTTCCAGACAATAACAAATTAAAGCATTAACATAGATGGATTCTTGAAAGGATAATGTATTAAGAACTCTAATTTTTCGCTATTTTCAAAACCAGGAAATATAGATATAATTACTTAGAAAATATGATAAATACAGAACATTAATATGTAAACCACCCTGAATGATATGATAATTACATTTTAGTGTATCACATGTATGTAAAACCGTTAAGTCGATGGTTCGACTTAACCATCGAACAAAACAAGATTTACAATAATTATGATATTTGTTTAAAACAATTAAATGGGATTCTTTGTTATCAAAAATGTTTCATCAACACTTTCATAACATACAAATGCGTCATCAATCCCCGTGGTCATTTCAAATTGATAATCGATTTTTCGTAAATATCTTACCTTTTACCTTTGACCTTTTACCTCATCTGTTCTGTGTTCCTTGTGTAACTCAGCATGAACGACTTCTTAAACGAACATATTCGTTCCATATACGTTGAAAAACCCGCATTAAAATCAGATATACCCTTAAATGATATTACCAAGTTCAATAAGGCTTTTATCTAGCATCCAGATTTCTGCATGATGAACTTATAAAATGTATCATTTTAGTTTCACTTATATGAGATAAGCTATCAATGTTCACGATACCATACAGTTAAGATTTAATCAAACTGTATCGGGAAAATGCTGTGAGAGTATGAAAATAGACCTAACAAAAACAGAAATGACAAATCATTATCTTTTGCACATGTCTAAAAGAATGCTTGTCTTGTCTCACAGATAGCTTATCTGTATATGGATCTCGTCACACAGCCGGATATGTCAGGCCTCATAATAACGAGAGTCCTTTTCGTTAGTCTTTATTGTCTATATTATTCAAGATTTTTTTTTTTTTGTTAAAATTGACACATGAAATTTCGGATAGATCCCAATATCTACCATTTTTTGTTGACAATCTCGGACAAACGTACATTATATATTTGCATAATTCCTTCGGCCAATCATTACAGTTTCTGTTATATGTAATAAAAGTTTCCATATAACTCTGTACCTATACAGGTAAATAACACCAACAAACCTAATAGATCCATGTAAGTAATACAACAAAGAACAGGACTAGTTACAAGTGACTTTTAACAACAAATTGAAATCAAATTAGTTTTAGATGGATAAAGCCATACTGTGATTTACATATGATAATTCAAAGTTATGCTACAAAGAGCAAAATATCTAGTTACGATTGCCAACAAAAACAAACATTCAGACAGGTACAAAAATTAACTGGTATCAATAACGTAATTTTTAAATCTTCTTTTTTTCAATCAGAAAAATAGAACTGAGGATCACGTTGAACTGATAGCTGCCATTAGTAAATTCCTGACATCAAGCGTCACCCATTCTCTCATTAGAACGTATTCAACACTGTACTGATACCAGATTATCAGCTCACTTTTATTTTCGATAGTTCAAATTTTCGAAATTTTTACAAGTTTAGAAACAAAGTAGATATATTTTCAGCGGAAATTAAAAAAGTTGACCATAACCATAGATATTGTTTTCCCATGTTTTTCGTAGTTTTATCATATTTTTGGAAATAACGAAAACGCTTAAGGATAAAGGAAGAATGTATGTCACACATGTCATCAGTGTTCCGAATTATATATCTAACATAATACGCGTTCAATAACGTCATAGGCAATTATCAACATTGATACTTTACAGTGTCAACAAGGACACCCTAGATACATTTAACGTTTAAAGTATGAAAATATAGAAAACAATAACATTCAAAGTGATTTCAATATCCATACCTATTATATAGCATTAGTATAACGGTAAATAACATATCAATTACGTTTGGTATGATGTTACTTATGTACAATCATTTGATGTCATTAGACAGATGGTTATTTCTAATTCATATTTGGCTCCGCTGTATTTAATTTAAAAAAATGGTACTGAAAGGTGATGAATGATGTTTGTCTTTTGTACAATCCCTCAATTGTAAAAATCAAATCTCAAATAGTATAATGTCACAAAAATACATTATTTGAATTATATTATATCATATATTATATCATATTATTTTATTATATTTATGAAACTGAAGAAAACAATAACTTCGAAATCCAACTGATCTCAATATGCATATATATTGTATATCATTAGTTTGATAATAATGAATTACTTACAATTGGTGAATTACTTATCCAACCATTGGACTGTATGCCATATGACTTAAGTGTTCGTGTTGACTTTAAACAAGAGTTAGTTAAGTACAGACATGTCTGGTCCAGATTAACATGTAAACAGGCCGTGTATCAAATGGAATAAAAAAAAACTAGGAAGAGGGATGTTGAAATTTTAACTTTTTGTTTTTGTTGTTGTTGTTGTCTTTGTGTGTGTGCTTATTGATTGCGATTATGAGACATCGTGAAGCAGTGTCAATTTAATCGACATAGCATGGATTAAAATACAAATACAAGTTTTAAGGCATTACATTGGACAAATCTTTATCAATAATATTTGTTACTTTATCAGGTATACCTTGGGAGTAAACAGTGTTACGTCATGTTGTAATTGAAATTAGCACGTGCGTGACACTTAAGTCCCGCCCATCTGTAATTTATCAAATTGTAGTCTCGTTTTCATCATGACCTCGCGTGACTTTATAAATTATGGCCGCTGTCAGCCATAATGGCGCCCGAGGAAGCAAGTCTGTATAAAATACCATCCTTCTACCAAAATCTCCGCCTACGGGGAAAAATTACGAGGATCCGAGCTAAACTGCCGAAAATTGTTTTGTAGATGACGGGGTGAGGCTGTGGAAATCAAAATATATGAGGAATACCCATAAAATGTGAATTAAACCTAGACGGCTGCTAACAGCTGTTACATTTACCTCCCTAATTAATCTCCCACGTGAACTGCCATTTTGACACCCCGAGTGTCTCGACCCAATCTCGCCCTATCGTTCTTATCTTGAAAATTCTGTATTTATCTGAGCTCGCTGGGAGGAGGGAGAATCGCTATGGATACATTTCCCTTGTTCTCCTCTTTTCAATATACTTAAGGTCTATCTTAAAAATGAGTTGTTCGCGGGTCCTCCCGGTGATGTTTTATCAGACGACTTGCTGGTATATAGAAAATGAAGACTGATAATCAAATGCATTTCATGAATTGAAATTGACTCCATTATTATCATTTTTTCTCCTTAAAAGACTGTTGTTTTTATGTCTGCTTATTTGACTTTAAAAAATTAATTTAAAACAAATATGATGAAAATATATATTAACATCCGGAGAGATTCTGAAATCACTCCTACAGGACACTGGAACAATCCTACAGGAAACTGGAACAATCCTACAGGACACTGGAACAATCCTACAGGACACTGGAACAATTCTAAAATTACCACACTAAATTATATCAAACGTTATCATCACACACGGGAGACGGCTGTTTTAACAATCATCATTATTTCATTAAACGTTTGGTTTGTAATTTTATAGAAAATATACAAAAGACGCGTGACTGGACCTTTAATGAGAGTTAAGGAATCAATATCAGACGAATAAACAACTCGTTCAATCTATGTATCCTGCCAAAGAAAATAATGGTAAAACAACCCACTAGTTTATGTTAAACAATAATGATAAAATAACCCACTAGTTTTTAGTTAAACAATAATGATAAAATAACCCACTAGTTTTTAGTTAAACAATAATGATAAAATAACCCACTAGTTTTTAGTTAATCAATAATGGTAAAACAACCTACTAGTTTTTAATTAAACAATAATGGTAAAGTAACCCACTAGTTTATGTTAAACAATAATGATAAAATAACCCACTAGTTTATGTTAAACAATAATGATAAAACAACCTACTATTTTTTAGTTAAACAATAATGATAAAATAACCCACTATTTTTAGTTAAACAATAATGATAAAATAACCCACTAGTTTATGTTAAACAATAATGATAAAATAACCCACTAGTTTTTAGTTAAAGTTTGCGTAATATCACCAAACAGACATAGCCAAAAGCATGTATATTATGAAATTGACAATAATTTTCTCTTTTGATTGAATATTTGAGTTTATTTCAGCCTCAAAAATAGATAAAGCATTCTTAAATAATAATAATATTGTGATATTATGAATGTTTGACCTTAATCAAACTTGTATAGTATTGTGGTGTTATGAATGAATTACCTTAATTAAACTTGTTTAGTATTTAAGGGTTAACTGTAATATTTCTTTTACGTTATTGAGCAATAACACAAAAAAACTGGGGTGGATTCTTTTCATCAACCGCAAATATTACAGTTAACCCTTATAATTTAATTCACAACGATAAGAAACATTTTCATTAAGTTTAACATGTTTATTTTGCTCCAGATATTTAAAAACGCATCGATAAATACAAAATCCCGTGAACAACGATTACTCCGCTGACGTCACAGTTTATTTTGTTTATGTTATGAGATGATAACATAATTTTTTGAGCCAATGAAAATGCTTGTTACAAGCAAAATTAAATTATTGTGATATTATCAATGAATTACCTTAATTAAACTTGTATAGGTTTACCTGTCTATACAGGTATGACACACAATATGTTTACCTGTCTATACAGGTATGACACAATATGTTTACCTGTCTATACAGGTATGACACACAATATGTTACCTGTCTATAAAGGTATGACACACAATAAGTTACCTGTCTATACAGGTATGACACACAATATGTTACCTGTCTATACAGGTATGACACACAATAAGTTACCTGTCTATAAAGGTATGACACACAATATGTTACCTGTCTATACAGGTATGACACACAATATGTTTACCTGTCTATACAGGTGTGACACACAATATGTTACCTGTCTATACAGGTATGACACACAATATGTTACCTGTCTATACAGGTATAACACACAATATGTTTACCTGTCTATACAGGTATTACACACAATATGTTTACCTGTCTATACAGGTATGACACACAATATATTACCTGTCTATACAGGTATGACACACAATATGTTACCTGTCTATAAAGGTATGACACACAATATGTTTACCTGTCTATACAGGTATGACACACAATATGTTACCTGTCTACACAGGTATGACACACAATATGTTTACCTGTCTATAAAGGTATGACACACAATTTGTTTACCTGTCTATACAGGTATGACACAATATGTTTCCTGTCTATACAGGTATGACACACAATATGTTACCTGTCTATAAAGGTATGACACACAATAAGTTACCTGTCTATACAGGTATGACACACAATATGTTACCTGTCTATACAGGTATGACACACAATAAGTTACCTGTCTATAAAGGTATGACACACAATATGTTACCTGTCTATACAGGTATGACACACAATATGTTTACTTGTCTATACAGGTATGACACACAATATGTTACCTGTCTATACAGGTATGACACACAATATGTTACCTGTCTATAAAGGTATGACACACAATATGTTTACCTGTCTATACAGGTATGACACACAATATGTTACCTGTCTACACAGGTATGACACACAATATGTTTACCTGTCTATAAAGGTATGACACACAATTTGTTTACCTGTCTATACAGGTATGACACAATATGTTTCCTGTCTATACAGGTATGACACACAATATGTTACCTGTCTATACAGCTATGACACGCAATATGTTACCTGTCTATACAGTTTGACACACAATATGTTACCTGTCTATACAGGTATAACACAAAATATGTTACCTGTCTATATAGGTATGACACACAATAAGTTACCTGTCTATACGGGTATGACACACAATAAGTTACCTGTCTATAAAGGTATGACACACAATAAGTTACCTGTCTATACGGGTATGACACACAATAAGTTACCTGTCTATAAAGGTATGACACACAATATGTTTACCTGTCTATACAGGTATGACACGCAATATGTTTACCTGTCTATACAGGTGTGACACACAATATGTTACCTGTCTATACAGGTATGACACACAATATGTTTACCTGTCTATACGGGTATGACACACAATATGTTACCTGTCTATACAGGTATGACACAATAAGTTACCTGTCTATACAGGTATGACACACAATATGTTACCTGTCTATACAGGTATGACACACAATATGTTTACCTGTCTATACAGGTATGACACAAACAAGAAATTGAAATCTTTATGATTTCTCGGATCCTGTTGTTAGTTATACCGGTGCAGAATAAATACAAACTCGTGGTTAATGTTATTTTTCATATCGTCTTTTATCAAAAGTTTACGAAACGGATTAAATAATTGAGCGGATACCCCGCCTCATCTTTTATACCAGCATTTGGTTTAGGCCATTTTGTTTGTCCTCGCATCCATTCTGGATTTCCACAGGTTGGTCCGGTTATCACTAACGATTCCTATAAACGGAATGGAGCAGTTTTACACTAAATTCTTATTAGAATGTGCTATCGACGTATCTGTTTTGTACCTTCCTTTGGTAAGGTAAAAGGATGTCTTTAATTTATGTAATTTGCTCTACTGTATTTAACTCTCAATCTATAATGAAAGGTGCCTGATACTAAATATCTTTTGTGCAATCCTTCAAACCGAATCTCCAATAGTATACTGTCACAAAAATACAGGATTGGCATTATCATATTATATTATAACGTTCCATAAGTAAGTCTTTTACTTCTCTGAGTAGAATGTTGTTGAATGACAGAATAGTACCATGATTTTTGTAATGAATGGGTCTTAATTTTATCCAAGAAACATATGCCAGTCTTAGTTTAAACAATATTTATTTATATTCAAGACAAGTGTACATATACATTGCAAATTATACATTGGTGAGGGATTTAGAAACAAGCTTAAAGCTTATATTAATCCATTTCCCTCTAAGGTTCGGCATATTGGTGATTAGTATAGTGGTACAAATACTGTTTCATAATAATAAACAGAAAATAATTATTTTGACAAAAAGGTAAATTAAATGCTAGTCTTAATAAAAGACATTCAAAGTGATACTCCATCTGAGATGAAAATTTTCAAATCATACTGATTTTCACTAGTATAAAAATCCTACGACCATCTTATCCAAAAAACAACATTTGTACCAAATATGTACCTACACATACCTACACATACCTACACACCTACACATACCTACACACCTACGCATACCTACATATGACACGGAGCCTCCTGCAAAAACAGGATTTCGTTCATCGATTCGATTCCTGAAAAATAAAGAAAGAAAAATAGTTGCTGTCATTTGTATCTGAAATAAAAAGAAATTGTCACCGTCTTTTATTTATTGATCATTCCAACCTCAATATAGCATACATCGATAGAAACATTTGAAAATGTCGATCTTTAAAATATCCAGACCAAAACACATAACATGCGGGTGTCTCTTATTGATAACCCCACAGACAGCCATGGCCATCTCTTGGTGCCTCACACATTGTGACTGCTTCGGTGGATATAAAGTAGTTCATACTTGACACAGGTATGTGTATGCTTCTCAAAAACAGTGTGGGAATACAGATCTGTAAAAAAAGGACCAGCAAATATCTCAGATTATGAGCAATATATTAATAATACAATGAAAATCAATCGAGGTGTTTAGGAAGGCAAAGCGTCTTATGGTTCATTGATGGCAAGTTTTACAAGGATATGTGTCTTTGGCTTTACCATATAATACAAATAATCGGTGTCATCTGGTTTTTGTATTTTGTTGTTTTTTTTCGGGGGAGGGGGGTGCTATCATAGCAAAACTCACGCAATGTTCAACGACTGTTTAGTGATGCCCGGTAATGTCATTGTTTTGATTGAATCTTCTGAGTTGTTTTGTTGTCCGGTGATGTTTCTGTAGTGATTGTTTACAAACCAACAACACTCCATCTTTGATGTTTGTTTATCGGTAATGCTGCCTTGTGATCATTAACGGGTACACCTCAAGACATCAGGTGTTAGTGCGGGGTCATCAGAGGCCACCGCGCATCCGCAACGGAGACCATGGCACCACCTAGTGGTAATTAACCTCGATGCCTTGGATGGATACACACCTTGAAAAACTTTTTTAACCACCTACATTTATTTTTTTATTTCGATCAGGTGCCAATTTATAATGTAGTACTGTACTGTTGGTGTCAGCGAGGGAATGCCTCATTTGCGCCTCGTCAACAGAAGAACTGCTTATCTGTCGAAGGTCAAAACCTTCGGAACTACTTTTGGTCGCATCAATTAAAGGTACATTTTGACTTTTGTAATTGCGACAGGAACGAAATGTTTTAAAGAATTTAAATGAAAAAGTTTCATGCTAGCCGAGGTAATGTCTTAAATTTGAAAGGAAGGTCGGGTCATTAGTTCCGGAATTTGGCAAGCACGTGCTTCATGGGTCATGTAGATAACAGTACTGTTACCTCAATCGTAGTCAATGGCAAATGCCATATTGTGCAAGCCGTACAGACCGACATTCCTTTCCCTCCAACATCTTCCTAAATTTCTCCCCGTTTACCAACATTTAACTGTATGCATCCAATTCTAATCTATAGAAGTTGTAGACGTCAAATTCTAGCTTATGAAACTATTTAAAAACAATTTAAAAATATATCAACTTACATTGATCACACTATTTGGTCATGAAAGTGTCGATATGCGGGATACCAATATAAACCTAAATGGTTACCCCATGCTTTTTACATGGAATCGAACGCCGGTCGTTCTAGAAACATGCATTTATGTTTCCATTCTAACAATTTACATTTCAAATTAAACGAGATTGAGTCAGGAACTAGCTAGCCTGATATATGTGTAATGTGACCGGGTAGACTGTCACGATACTGTCTCCCGGTGTGTAATGTGACCGGGTAGACTGTCACGATACTGTCTCCCGGTGTGTAATGTGACCGGGTAGACTGTCACGATACTGTCTCCCGGTGTGTAATGTGACCGGGTAGACTGTCACGATACCGTCTCCCGGTGAGTAATGTGACCGGGTAGACTGTCACGATACTGTCTCCCGGTGTGTAATGTGACCGGGTAGACTGTCACGATACCGTCTCCCGGTGTGTAATGTGACCGGGTAGACTGTCACGATACTGTCTCCCGGTGTGTAATGTGACCGGGTAGACTGTCACGATACTGTCTCCCGGTGTAATGTGACCGGGAAGACTGTCACGATACTGTCTCCCGGTGTGTAATGTGACCGGGTAGACTGTCACGATACTGTCTCCCGGTGTGTAATGTGACCGGGAAGACTGTCACGATACTGTCTCCCGGTGTAATGTGACCGGGTAGACTGTCACGATACCGTCTCCCGGTGTGTAATGTGACCGGGTAGACTGTCACGATACCGACTCCCGGTATGTAATGTGACCGGGTAGACTGTCACGATACTGTCTCCCGGTGTGTAATGTGACCGGGTAGACTGTCACGATACCGTCTCCCGGTGTGTAATGTGACCGGGTAGACTGTCACGATACTGTCTCCCGGTGTAATGTGACCGGGTAGACTGTCACGATACCGTCTCCCGGTGTGTAATGTGACCGGGTAGACTGTCACGATACCGACTCCCGGTGTGTAATGTGACCGGGTAGACTGTCACGATACCGTCTCCCGGTGTGTAATGTGACCGGGTAGACTGTCACGATACTGTCTCCCGGTGTGTAATGTGACCGGGTAGACTGTCACGATACTGTCTCCCGGTGTAATGTGACCGGGTAGACTGTCACGATACTGTCTCCCGGTGTGTAATGTGACCGGGTAGACTGTCACGATACTGTCTCCCGGTGTGTAATGTGACCGGGTAGACTGTCACGATACCGTCTCCCGGTGTGTAATGTGACCGGGTAGACTGTCACGATACTGTCTCCCGGTGTGTAATGTGACCGGGTTGACTGTCACGATACTGTCTCCCGGTGTGTAATGTGACCGGGTAGACTGTCACGATACCGTCTCCCGGTGTGTAATGTGACCGGGTAGACTGTCACGATACTGTCTCCCGGTGTGTAATGTGACCGGGTAGATTGTCACGATACTGTCTCCCGGTGTGTAATGTGACCGGGTAGACTGTCACGATACTGTCTCCCGGTGTGTAATGTGACCGGGTAGACTGTCACGATACTGTCTCCCGGTGTGTTATATGACCGGGTAGACTGTCACGATACCGTCTCCCGGTGTGTAATGTGACCGGGTAGACTGTCACGATACCGTCTCCCGGTGTGTAATGTGACCGGGTAGACTGTCACGATACCGTCTCCCGGTGTGTAATGTGACCGGGTAGACTGTCACGATACTGTCTCCCGGTGTGTAATGTGACCGGGTAGACTGTCACGATACTGTCTCCCGGTGTGTAATGTGACCGGGAAGACTGTCACGATACTGTCTCCCGGTGTGTAATGTGACCGGGTAGACTGTCACGATACTGTCTCCCGGTGTAATGTGACCGGGTAGACTGTCACGATACTGTCTCCCGGTGTGTAATGTGACCGGGTAGACTGTCACGATACTGTCTCCCGGTGTAATGTGACCGGGTAGACTGTCACGATACCGTCTCCCGGTGTGTAATGTGACCGGGTAGACTGTCACGATACTGTCTCCCGGTGTGTAATGTGACCGGGTAGACTGTCACGATACTGTCTCCCGGTGTAATGTGACCGGGTAGACTGTCACGATACTGTCTCCCGGTGTGTAATGTGACCGGGTAGACTGTCACGATACTGTCTCCCGGTGTAATGTGACCGGGTAGACTGTCACGATACTGTCTCCCGGTGTGTAATGTGACCGGGTAGACTGTCACGATACTGTCTCTCGGTGTGTAATGTGACCGGGTAGACTGTCACGATACCGTCTCCCGGTGTAATGTGACCGGGTAGACTGTCACGATACTGTCTCCCGGTGTGTAATGTGACCGGGTAGACTGTCACGATACTGTCTCCCGGTGTGTAATGTGACCGGGTTGACTGTCACGATACTGTCTCCCGGTGTGTAATGTGACCGGGTAGACTGTCACGATACCGTCTCCCGGTGTGTAATGTGACCGGGTAGACTGTCACGATACCGTCTCCCGGTGTGTAATGTGACCGGGTAGACTGTCACGATACTGTCTCCCGGTGTGTAATGTGACCGGGTAGACTGTCACGATACTGTCTCCCGGTGTGTAATGTGACCGGGAAGACTGTCACGATACTGTCTCCCGGTGTGTAATGTGACCGGGTAGACTGTCACGATACTGTCTCCCGGTGTAATGTGACCGGGTAGACTGTCACGATACTGTCTCCCGGTGTAATGTGACCGGGTAGACTGTCACGATACTGTCTCCCGGTGTGTAATGTGACCGGGTAGACTGTCACGATACTGTCTCCCGGTGTGTAATGTGACCGGGTAGACTGTCACGATACTGTCTCCCGGTGTGTAATGTGACCGGGTAGACTGTCACGATACTGTCTCCCGGTGTAATGTGACCGGGTAGACTGTCACGATACTGTCTCCCGGTGTGTAATGTGACCGGGTAGACTGTCACGATACTGTCTCCCGGTGTGTAATGTGACCGGGTAGACTGTCACGATACTGTCTCCCGGTGTAATGTGACCGGGTAGACTGTCACGATACTGTCTCCCGGTGTAATGTGACCGGGTAGACTGTCACGATACTGTCTCCCGGTGTGTAATGTGACCGGGTAGACTGTCACGATACTGTCTCCCGGTGTGTAATGTGACCGGGTAGACTGTCACGATACTGTCTCCCGGTGTGTAATGTGACCGGGTAGACTGTCACGATACTGTCTCCCGGTGTGTAATGTGACCGGGAAGACTGTCACGATACTGTCTCCCGGTGTGTAATGTGACCGGGAAGACTGTCACGATACTGTCTCCCGGTGTAATGTGACCGGGTAGACTGTCACGATACTGTCTCCCGGTGTGTAATGTGACCGGGAAGACTGTCACGATACCGTCTCCCGGTGTGTAATGTGACCGGGTAGACTGTCACGATACTGTCTCCCGGTGTGTAATGTGACCGGGAAGACTGTCACGATACCGTCTCTCGGTGTGTAATGTGACCGGGTAGACTGTCACGATACTGTCTCCCGGTGTGTAATGTGACCGGGTAGACTGTCACGATACTGTCTCCCGGTGTAATGTGACCGGGTAGACTGTCACGATACTGTCTCCCGGTGTGTAATGTGACCGGGTAGACTGTCACGATACCGTCTCCCGGTGTGTAATGTGACCGGGTAGACTGTCACGATACCGTCTCCCGGTATGTAATGTGACCGAGTAGACTGTCACGATACCGTCTCCCGGTGTGTAATGTGACCGGGTAGACTGTCACGATACTGTCTCCCGGTGTGTAATGTGACCGGGAAGACTGTCACGATACCGTCTCCCGGTGTGTAATGTGACCGGGTAGACTGTCACGATACTGTCTCCCGGTGTGTAATGTGACCGGGAAGACTGTCACGATACTGTCTCCCGGTGTAATGTGACCGGGTAGACTGTCACGATACTGTCTCCCGGTGTGTAATGTGACCGGGTAGACTGTCACGATACCGTCTCCCGGTGTGTAATGTGACCGGGTAGACTGTCACGATACCGTCTCCCGGTATGTAATGTGACCGAGTAGACTGTCACGATACCGTCTCCCGGTGTGTAATGTGACCGGGTAGACTGTCACGATACTGTCTCCCGGTGTGTAATGTGACCGGGTAGACTGTCGCGATACTGTCTCCCGGTGTAATGTGACCGGGTAGACTGTCACGATACTGTCTCCCGGTGTGTAATGTGACCGGGTAGACTGTCACGATACCGTCTCCCGGTGTGTAATGTGACCGGGTAGACTGTCACGATACCGTCTCCCGGTATGTAATGTGACCGAGTAGACTGTCACGATACCGTCTCCCGGGGTGTAATGTGACCGGGTAGACTGTCACGATACTGTCTCCCGGTGTGTAATGTGACCGGGTAGACTGTCACGATACTGTCTCCCGGTGTGTAATGTGACCGGGTAGACTGTCACGATACTGTCTCCCGGTGTGTAATGTGACCGGGTAGACTGTCACGATACTGTCTCCCGGTGTGTAATGTGACCGAGTAGACTGTCACGATACTGTCTCCCGGTGTGTAATGTGACCGGGTAGACTGTCACGATACTGTCTCCCGGTGTGTAATGTGACCGGGTAGACTGTCACGATACTGTCTCCCGGTGTGTAATGTGACCGGGTAGACTGTCACGATACTGTCTCCCGGTGTGTAATGTGACCGGGTTGACTGTCACGATATTGTCTCCCGGTGTGTAATGTGACCGGGTAGACTGTCACGATACTGTCTCTCGGTGTGTAATGTGACCGGGTAGACTGTCACGATACTGTCTCCCGGTGTGTAATGTGACCGGGTAGACTGTCACGATACTGTCTCTCGGTGTGTAATGTGACCGGGTAGACTGTCACGATACCGTCTCCCGGTGTGTAATGTGACCGGGTAGACTGTCACGATACCGTCTCCCGGTGTAATGTGACCGGGTAGACTGTCACGATACCGTCTCCCGGTGTGTAATGTGACCGGGTAGACTGTCACGATACTGTCTCCCGGTGTGTAATGTGACCGGGTAGACTGTCACGATACTGTCTCCCGGTGTGTAATGTGACCGGGTAGACTGTCACGATACTGTCTCCCGGTGTGTAATGTGACCGGGTAGACTGTCACGATACTGTCTCCCGGTGTGTAATGTGACCGGGTAGACTGTCACGATACTGTCTCCCGGTGTGTAATGTGACCGGGTAGACTGTCACGATATTGTCTCCCGGTGTGTAATGTGACCGGGTAGACTGTCACGATACCGTCTCCCGGTGTGTAATGTGACCGGGTAGACTGTCACGATACTGTCTCCCGGTGTGTAATGTGACCGGGTAGACTGTCACGATACTGTCTCCCGGTGTGTAATGTGACCGGGTAGACTGTCACGATACTGTCTCCCGGTGTGTAATGTGACCGGGAAGACTGTCACGATACCGTCTCCCGGTGTGTAATGTGACCGGGTAGACTGTCACGATACTGTCTCCCGGTGTGTAATGTGACCGGGAAGACTGTCACGATACCGTCTCCCGGTGTGTAATGTGACCGGGTAGACTGTCACGATACTGTCTCCCGGTGTGTAATGTGACCGGGTAGACTGTCACGATACTGTCTCCCGGTGTGTAATGTGACCGGGTAGACTGTCACGATACCGTCTCCCGGTGTGTAATGTGACCGGGTAGACTGTCACGATACCGTCTCCCGGTGTGTAATGTGACCGGGTAGACTGTCACGATACTGTCTCCCGGTGTGTAATGTGACCGGGTAGACTGTCACGATACTGTCTCCCGGTGTGTAATGTGACCGGGTAGACTGTCACGATACCGTCTCCCGGTGTGTAATGTGACCGGGTAGACTGTCACGATACTGTCTCCCGGTGTGTAATGTGACCGGGTAGACTGTCACGATACCGTCTCCCGGTGTGTAATGTGACCGGGTAGACTGTCACGATACTGTCTCCCGGTGTAATGTGACCGGGTAGACTGTCACGATACTGTCTCCCGGTGTGTAATGTGACCGGGAAGACTGTCACGATACCGTCTCCCGGTGTGTAATGTGACCGGGTAGACTGTCACGATACTGTCTCCCGGTGAGTAATGTGACCGGGTAGACTGTCACGATACTGTGTCCCGCTGTCCTGAGGTATGGGTTTTCAGTTTCACCAAATCGT